>NC_092173.1:30872747-31150247 GCF_045791955.1 Oncorhynchus clarkii lewisi | reverse complement strand
CTCCTCACGTTCTCTCCCCTCTCTCGCT
Source organism: Oncorhynchus clarkii lewisi (assembly GCF_045791955.1). Classification (NCBI taxonomy): domain Eukaryota; kingdom Metazoa; phylum Chordata; class Actinopteri; order Salmoniformes; family Salmonidae; genus Oncorhynchus; species Oncorhynchus clarkii. Next base: position 31,150,219 of record NC_092173.1, on the reverse strand, counting down.
ACCTTAATGTAGTAACCATTGGGTATTAGGTTTGACCGGTAGGGTTAAGCCAGCATGGTGTAGAATATTAATACTTCTCTCTGTGCTGATCTGAGGGCAGAAGCCTCCCATCCCCTGTGTTCACTCTTCCCACCGATTACTTAAAACTCCTTCAAAGCGACACCAGACTATCCTTTCATCTCTTTAAATGAGAAACCAAGCTACTTTAGCTAGAGCCAAGCCCTCATATCTCAGATGGGATGGGTATATTCCACTCTGGATATATTTGACTCATTTGGTCTTCTCCATAACTTCTTGGATGATGAGATGGGGAGTTCGATTCAATCCGTAATGCCGAAGTTCAGCGCTATATGCAATGTTCCCACTTTTGCGGAGACTGCGTTCACGGTCAACATTGCATATGTTGGCTCAATCGGAAATTACCATAACATTTAAAGCGTTATGGCGCTGAACTTAGGCGATACGGATTGAATTGAGCCCCTAGTCACTTTCTCGCTCTCTCTAACAACCCTTAGTCCTTCCTTCCTTCTCAGCCTCCATCATTGACAATATGACACTCTCAGAAGTGCACTTAACCCCCCCCCATATATCCCCTGGGGACATATTCTCTTCCTTAGCCTTAGCCTCAGCCTCTCCCACTCAACCCTCAGCCTTGTGGAATATAAATCCCTCTTTCCTTCATATGCCTTCCATAACAGATTCAGCCTTATGGGGAAATATGACACTGTCTACCCTACCTCTGTCTGTTTCTCTCTACTCTCTTTTTCACTATAATCAGAATCTACTTGTGGAGGGGAACATCCTGTTTTCCTCTCTCCCTCTCTCTTTTTGACCCCCTCTTCTTCATCATCTTCATCAGAGCACTTCTTGTGGAGAGGGTTACATCCAAAGCTTCAGAGACACTTTCTCGCTTGTACTAATCACAGAGTGGCTTTAAATAAACGGGTGTAATGAGTGAGCTGGGCTTTAATGACTGATGCACTGTGGAGTAACAGTTTTAATTAGCACATAGATTAGCTCCCTTCACAAAAACAGCATGTCGCTAATCCACCCTTGCACTGATACTGTATTGTTGTGGACTCGCTTGCGTAACTCTAGAGAGGGGAGAACACTGCCTCCTCCATGAGTTTCCCTTCCCTTATTTCCGACTCTGCTCAACTCGGATAGGTTCAGTTAATTACTGCCCCCCCCCCCCCCCCCCCCCGTGATATTGTATGTTTCTCCACCTCCTCCACCTCCAGCTGATTTATTTTGCATGCGCCCAGAGTGCCCTGCAACCTCCAACAAGAGATGAGAGAAGGCAGCTTGACTTTGCAGGGAGTAGAAGTACAGAAGAATAGCTGAAGACTTGGAACTTTCAAGCGTCAACAAGCCAGACATTTCAGCCGAAGGGTTTCTCTTTTTGGAAGATGGTTTTCAGTTCATCAGTGGATGGTACCCAGTGAGAGGGAGGTGATACTGAAGTACAACCTAGGCAAGTCTTGTATGAGCTAATAAATTCCCCCCAAAAGTATCTGGACTTGTGAACCACAGTTATAGAACAGGTACTTTGGATACTGGATACTGTTTGGCTAAAACAGCATTTAGCCTTGTGTGTGAGATCGTATACCATGACTATGACGTTGAGCCTTTTCACCTTTACATCGTTGAGCCTTTTCACCTTTATATCGTTGAGCCTTTTCACCTTGATAAAATGGCTACATCAACAATAGTTGTCGACAACAACAATGTCGATGTACAAAATAAGTGTTTCAATTAACTTGAGAGAAACCGAAATGAAAAGAACGTTGTGAAACAAACAAAGTGGGCACTTACCTGCTTCACTAACTGGTGGGCAGAAAAAGGGATACATTGTGAATTTGGGAATACAACAAAAATGGAGCTGAACATCATTATGTGAAACTTTCATGGTTCAGTGAGAAACATGAATGCCGAAGAATATGGGATTAACTGCTACACTGGATTTAGAGCTGGATTGAACCATCAACGACCCACCTCTCAGTCTGGCATGGAGTGTACAGAAGGACACCGAATTCACAACGAGCAACAATGTGTTTGTTGGTGTAATTAAAAAGTTGTGGGAAGACGGGCGCGATAAAGCTGCACACCAGTGAACATGGTATGTAACTGTTAGCTAGCTAAATCATTCTAATGTTCCCTGACAATATAACCAGTAGCTTTGTAGGCCTAACTATTAGCTAACGTTATTTTGTCTTATGTTACAGGTACACAGGAACACCCTCGCAAAAATGCTGCCAAAGAATTACACAAACCACTGTCTTCCAACCACCATGATCCAGAAACTGTCGGATGACAGAGGCATGAGAAATAGAGATACGAAAAATACTGTCTGTCAGAGGACACAGATTCGAAACCGCTCTTCAAAGGTACTGGAGGCCAAATCTGGAAGCGGTTCTCTCTGACAACACAGCAACAGCTCCCCCAGTTTCCAGCAGCGTGGAGCCAACAAACGACAACATGGGCAAGCCAACAACAAACGATAACATGGGACAATTTATTACATTTTTTCACAAAAAATTGCAACATACAGATCAACATGAATAAATAATTGTTTAGTTTTAGTCACTCTAGAAGTGGCTCTAATGCTTGGTTCTTGCATACATTTATTGTAAGCTTGCTAGCTAGCCTGTGGTTGTTGCATAGCAACCAGTCTAACAATGAGACTTTTGTCCGGACTGCTTCTTCTGGCGGAATGTATTTATAATAAGTTTCTTGCCTTACTGTGTTGGCAACCGGTTAAAAAAATCAATAAGGCACCCCGGGGGTTAGTGGTATATGGCCAATATCGTGCATATTAACAACCCTTAGCCATGGTATATTGGCCATATGCAAAACCCCCTCGGGCCTTATTGCTTAAAAAAAAAAATCTCAATTTATTGTATACCACTCTATCTCTCTCTGTCCTTTAATCTCCCTCTCTCTCATATTATTAATGTGCTTTGAAAATGAAGATACAATTTTAACCTTCAAAGTGGCAGGTCTATTTCAGGTCAAACCTGACCTTCGAGCAGCATATAAACGACAACAACAACAAAGCCCATCGCTAACATCACATTTCATGGAAGGCCGCTGCTGAGAACATTCTGAATCTGTGAACGCTCCCATAGTGCGTGTAAACAGCTCATATTACCATTATCCCTGTGTCCGTATCGCTAGTGAATGATGATGATATGTTTAAACACAGTGGGAGCTCCAGACTGGACTCAATGAGGCGTAGCAGAGTGCAGGTTGTCCTGAGCAGAGGAAACCAGTGCCCAGCGGGCGTTCTAACGTTCCACCGGTTCATCCTGTCATTCCGAGCGCCTAGCCCAGCCTCCGGGAATCCTGCAGAGAAAATGGCCAGGGAATGGCCTGAGGCAGAGACACTGAACTATCGATCAAAAGGGAATTTGTCCTCCTGTTTCGTTAACGCCTCTTTCAGCTCTCTGCCTTTCTTCTCTCTCCAGGTGTCTATCCTTTGTTCTGCTTTGAGATGAGATGATTTGTTGAACAGTGCTGATCTTTTACTCGCAAAAATGATTCTCTCTCTCTCCCTCTCTTCCCTTCTCCCTCCGTTCCTCCACTTCTTGTCGCCCTGCTCTGTTTTGGCAGTGCCGTCCAAGGCAGCGTCTGCAGGGTAGAGTGTGTGTTGGATTAAAATGCTCCATCTGCACACAGCCAGTGGTGTTTAAAATGCTCCATCTGCACACCCAGTAGTGTTTAAAATGCTCCATCTGCACACAGCCAGGAGTGTTTAAAACCCTCTATCTGCACACAGCCAGTAGTGTTTAAAATGCTCCATCTGCACACCCAGTAGTGTTTAAAATGCTCCATCTGCACACAGCCAGTAGTGTTTAAAATGCTCCATCTGCACACACCCAGTAGTGTTTAAAATGCTCCATCTGCACAGCCAGTAGTGTTTAAAATGCTCCATCTGCACACACCCAGTAGTGTTTAAAATGCTCCATCTGCACAGCCAGGAGTGTTTAAAACCCTCTATCTGCACACAGCCAGGAGTGTTTAAAACCCTCTATCTGCACACAGCCAGGAGTGTTTAAAACCCTCTATCTGCACACAGCCAGGAGTGTTTAAAACCCTCTATCTGCACACAGCCAGGAGTGTTTAAAACCCTCTATCTGCACACAGCCAGTAGTGTTTAAAACCCTCTATCTGCACACAGCCAGGAGTGTTTAAAACCCTCTATCTGCACACAGCCAGTAGTGTTTAAAACCCTCTATCTGCACACAGCCAGGAGTGTTTAAAACCCTCCATCTGCACACAGCCAGGAGTGTTTAAAACCCTCTATCTGCACACAGCCAGTAGTGTTTAAAACCCTCTATCTGCACACAGCCAGGAGTGTTTAAAACCCTCCATCTGCACACAGCCAGGAGTGTTTAAAACCCTCTATCTGCACACAGCCAGTAGTGTTTAAAATGCTCCATCTGCACACAGCCAGTAGTGTTTTCTTCCTAATCCCAAAGTCTTATAGAGGACGATTTCACCCAGACTGGAGTTTTATCCAACATTGCCTTTCTGCAGGCCCAACCAAACCTGCCAAACATCAATTCTGGTGTCCAACTCAAACGTGTAGACATGCCAGATGCCCTCATTTTAGAGCTACTCAAGTCAGGGACAACAAAGAGAAAGAGAGAGAGAGAGAGAGAGAGAGAGAGAGAGAGAGAGAGAGAGAGAGAGAGAGAGAGAGAGAGAGAGAGTTTCCCTTAGCCTTCATAACAACAAACTGGCTGGTTTATTACATGTAGTTTCTCTGTTTTATTTGCTGTCATGAGAAATAAAGTGTCTTCTGTTCTGTCCCCCAGCATTGGAGGAAAAAATCTCCCCAGAAATGGTTGTCACTGAGGTTCAGCGCAGCTTAAGAAAATGTTTCGATAGGTAATTTCCTCACCCTTACGTGGGATGGAAAATCCTCACACTAACAACTATTGGGAATAGACACAATGGAAAAAGGAAACTAGAGAGAGGCCAAGAGAGTGAGGGGGAGGGAGATGGAGAGAGAAAGGAGAGAGAGCGAGAGAGAGAGAGAGAGATGAGGCGGGATGAGGTACCAACACAATGGCAGTCCATTGAGCAACAAGCAGAAGAATAATGAGGGTAGAGAGCAGAAAAGAGAGAGAGAGAGAGAGGTTGGTAGATGTACCCTAAAAGCCTACCAATGGGAGCCATGAATCTCAGTCGTCTCCCCAGAGTTCACCAGGCGTGTGGCTGTGATGTGGATGTGCTGTCCTGCCTGCAGGGCTCCCTCTCTGGCTCTTGTTAAAAATATGAGCGTGCTCATAAAGAGATCTTCAGGGAGGGATGTGAATGGCTGTTTTATGAAAGGGGCCTCCATCTTATCTTCCTAATAGGATTCCCTGCTCCTCATTAAAGACCAGCATGGAGCTGGACACTCTCTCTCCCTCTCTTTCACTCGCTTTCTTTCTTTCCTGGTTTCTGTCTCCAGTGCTCAGCTAAAGGCTTCCACCTTCATAATCTGTTGGGTTCTTGTACACTTGAATTAATTCAGAACTCTCTCGCTGGCCTAGCTTCCGCCTCCTCTGTCCCATCATATCTCTTGTTCATTGGAAATAATGCAGGACTCTCTCTCTTTCTCTACTTTCTCTCTGTTGCTCAGCATCACCCTTTCCACACTCTTCCAATCATGTCGTTCATGTTGATAAAAGAGGGCAGAGTGGGAACTGGCCTCTTGTTGATGCCTCTGTCAGGTGACAGGCAGTAACCAGGCTCTCCCATAGCCTGCTGTGTCAACCCCAAGGTAACAGCCAGTGACCAGGCTCTCCCATAGCCTGCTGTGCCAACCCCAAGGTAACAGCCAGTGACCAGGCTCTCCCATAGTCTGCTGTGTCAACCCCAAGGTGACAGCCAGCTACAACTCCTCTAGCTACAGTACATCAGCATTTTCTTGTCTGAGCAGAGAAAACAGTGGTTCGCTACGGGAAATTAAGCATGCAGAGAGCTGGCAGCCTCAACACCAACCACACACACAGAAAGACTCACAGTGTAGTGACCATGTCCTCCACATGCATGTACGCACACGGGCACACACACTTGCAATCAAACCCTTCACATACATCCCCTACAAACACAATCCCATTCACACCTACACCCCCATCACCCCTTCCCCACATCTTCGCATACACTATCCTACATTCTATACACCGGCTTGCGAAAGTAATCACCCCCTTGGCATTTTTCCTATTTGTTGCCTTACAACCTGGAATTAAAATGTATTTTTGGGTGGGTTTGTATCATTTGATTTACACAACATGCCTACCACTTTGATGATGCAAAATATTTTTTAGGCTATTCCAAGACATTTAAATGTTCCCCTTAAACCACTCAAGTGTTGCATTAGCAATATGCTTAGGGTCAATGTCCTGCTGGAAGGTGAACCTCCGTCCCAGTCTCAAATCTCTGGAAGAATGAAACAGATTTCCCTCAAGAATTTCCCTGTATTTAGCGCCATCCATCATTCCTTCAATTCTGACCAGTTTCCCAGTCCCTGCCGATGAAAAACATCCCCACAGCATGATGCTGCCACCACGCTTCAGTGTGGGGATGGCATTCTCGGGGTGATGAGAGGTGTTGTGTTTGCGCCTGACATAGTATTTTCCTTGATGGTCAAAAAGCTCAATTTTAGTCTCATCTGACGAGAATACCTTCTTCATATGTTTGGGGAGTCTCCCACATGCATTTTGGCGAACACCAAACTTGTTTGCTTATTCTTTTCTTAAAACAATGGCTTTTTATCTGGCCACTCTTCTGTAAAGCCCAGCTCTGTGAAGTGTACGGCTTAAAGTGGTCAGATGGACAGATACTCCAATCTCTGCTGTGGAGCTTTGCAGCTCCTTCAGAGTTATATTTGGTCTCTTTGTTGCCTCTCTGATCAATGCCATCCTTGCCTGGTCCGTGGGTTTTGGTGGGCGGCCCACTCTAGGCAGATTTGTTGTGGTGACATATTCTTAACATTTTTTAATAATGGATTTAATGGTGCTCCGTGGGATGTTCAATGTTTCAGATATTTTTTTATAACCCAACCTTGATCTTTACTTCTCCACAACTTTGACCCTGACCTGTTTGGAGAGCTCCTGGTGCCCCTTGCTTAGTGGTGTTGCAGACTCTGGGGCCTTTCTGATAGAGTCCTGGCCAAAAGTTTTGAGATTGACACAAATATTAATTTCCACAAAGTTTGCTGCTTCAGTGTCTTTAGATATTTTGTCAGATGTTTCTATGGAATACTGAAGTATAATTACAAGCATTTCATAAGTGTCAAAGGCTTTTATTGACAATTACATGAAGTTGAAGCAAATAGTCAATATTTGCAGTGTTGACCAATTATTTTTCAAGACCTCTGCAATCTGCCCTGGCATGCTGTCAATTAACTTCTGGGCACAATTCTGACTGATGGCAGCCCATTATTGCTTAATCAATGCTTGAAGTTTGCCAGAATATGTGGGTTTTTGTTTGTCCACCCGCCTCTTGAGGATTGACCATCAGTTCTCAATGGGATTAAGGTCTGGGGAGTTTCCTGGCCATGGACCCAAAATATCTAAGTTTTGTTCCCCGAGCCACTTAGTTATCACATTTGCATTATGGCAAGGTGCTCCATCATGCTGGAAAAGGCATTGTGCATCATCAAACTGTTCCTGGATGGTTGGGAGAAGTTGCTCTCAGAGGATGTGTTGGTACCATTCTTTATTCATGGCTGTGTTCTTAGGCAAAATTGTGAGTGAGCCCACTCCCTTGGCTGAGAAGCAACCCTACACATGAATGGTCTCAGGATGCTTTACTGTTGGCATGACACAGGACTGATGGTAGAGCCCACCTTGTCTTCTCCGGACAAGCTTTTTTCCGGATGCCCCAAACAATCTGAAAGGTGATTCATCAGAGAAAATGACTTTACCCCAGTCCTCAGCTGTCCAATCCCTGTACCTTTTGTAGAATATCAGTCTGTCCTGATGTTTTTCCCGGAGAGAAGTGGCTTCTTTGCTGCCCTTCTTGACACCAGGCAATCCTCTAAAAGTTTTCGCCTCACTGTGCGTGCAGATGCACTCACACCTGCCTGCTGCCATTCCTGAGCAAGCTCTGTACTGGTGGTGCCCCGATCCCGCAGCTGAATCAACTTTAGGAGACGGTCCTGGCGCTTGCTGGACTTTCTTAGGTGCCCTGAAGCCTTCTTCACAACAATTGAACCGCTCTCCTTGACGTTCTTGATGATCCGATAAATGGTTGATTTAGGTGCAATCTTACTGGCAGTAATATCCTTGCCTGTGAAGCCCTTTTTGTGCAAAGCAATGATGATGGCAGTTAACCATGATTGACAGAGGAAAAACAGTGATTCCAAGCACCACCCTCCTTTTGAAGCTTCCAGTCTGTTATTCGACTTACTCAATCAGCATGACAGAGTAATCTCCAGCCTTGTCCTCGTCAACACTCACAACTGTGTTAACGAGAGAATCACTGACATGATGTCAGCTGGTCATTTTGTGGCAGGGCTGAAATGCAGTGTAAATGTTTTTTTGGGATTCAGTTAATTTGCATGGCAAAGAGGGACTTTGCAATTAATTGCAATTCATCTGATCACTCTTCATAACATTCTGGAGTATATGCAAATTGCCATCATACAAACTGAGGCAGCAGACTTTGTGAAAATGAATATCTGCGTCATTCTCAAAACCTTTGGCCACGACTGTATACTGACATCATGTGACACTTAAATTAAGTCCACCTGTGTGCAATCTAAGTAATTATGTGACTTCTGAAGGTAATTGGTTGCACCAGATCTTATTCAGAGCAAAGGGGGTGAATACATACGCACACACCACTTTCCGTTATAATTCTTTTGTATTTTTTGAAAGGAATTTTTTTCATTTCACTTCACCAATTTGGACTATTTTGTGTATGTCCATTACATGACATCCAAATAAAAATCAATTTATATGACAGGTTGTAATGCAACAAAATAGGAAGAACACCAAGGGGGTGTCACATTCTGACCGTAGTTCCTTTTTCATGTCTTTGTTTTAGTTTGGTCAGGGCGTGAGTTGGGGTGGGTAGTCTATGTTCTTTTTTCGATGTTGTATTTCTATGGTTCTCAATCAGAGGCAGCTGTCGATCGTTGTCTCTGATTGAGAATCATACTTAGGTAGCCTGTTTTCCCCATGTTGGTTGTCTGTGTTTGCTCCATACGGGACTGTGTCGGTTTCCAGTTATTCTCTTATTCCTTTGTTTTCTGTGTTCAGTTATATTTCATTAAAATTACATTATGGACACTTACCACGCTGCGCATTGGTCCGATCCTTCCTACTCCTAAGAAGAGGAGGACGAAAACCGTTACAGGGGGTGAATATTTTTGCAAGGCACTGTATACCCACTTACCATTCTCTCACTCTAACACACCCCACCTCTCCCCCCTCTGTCTGGGTGTTTCACACCGCCACCACAGACAACAAGACACCATAGTCCTCAATCCACATATCACAAACCATATGAACAGACCTTCTTTCTCACTCCCACATGATCCCCTCCCTCCCTCCCTCCCTCCCTCCCTCCCTCCCTCCCTTGGTCTTTGCTCTGTACTCTACGTCTTCATCCCTCTCTGACATTAATTTGATTCCGTCTTCATGTAAAGTGAAGGAGAAGTGCTTGATCAGAGATAATGAGGGTGTCATCTGTCATCCTAATCAATAGTCATATTTTCTACTAGGCCCTGTGGCAGCTTGGAGAAGAGATACACATTTTCTTGCATGACTTCCTTGTTATGTAAAGACACAATCTGTGTCTGTGATTTATGGTGTGTGTGCGCGTGTATGTGTACGTGTGTTTGTGTGTGTTTGTTCTTACTGTAGGTTACTGTGATGTCATCGCCATGTCAATTCCCACTCAGTGTGGTTTAAATCAAAACAAATTAAAATGTTTTCATCACGTGCTGAAAACAACTGGTGCAGACTTAACAGTGAAATGCTTGTTCAAACGATTCCCAAATGATTCAGTGAAAAAATAAGACAAAAAGAATTATAACTAACACGAGGAATACGATTAAATACACAAAAATGTAGCGACAGTTGAAGTCGGAAGTTTACATACACCTTAGCCAAATACATTTAAACTCAGTTTTTCACAATTCCTGACATTTAATCTTAGTAAAAATTCCCTGTCTTAGGGCAGCTAAGATCACCATTTTATTTTAAGAATGGGAAATATCAGAATAATAGTAGAGAGAATGATTTATTTCAGCTTTTATTTCTTTCATCACATTCCCAGTGGGTCAGAAGTTTACATGAACTCAATTAGTATTTGGTAGCATTGCCTTGAAATTGTTTAACTTGGGTCAAACATTCCAGGTAGCCTTCCACAAGCTTCCCACAATAATTTGGGTGATTTTTGGCCCATTCCTCCTGACAGAGCTGGTGTAACTGAATTAGGTTTGTAGGCCTCCTTGCTCGCACATGCTTTTCCAGTTCTGCCCACAAATTGTCTATTGGATTGAGGTCAGTGCTTTGTGATGGCCACTCCAATACCTTGACTTTGTTGTCCTTAAGCCATTTTGCCACAACTTTGGAAGTATGCTTGGGGTCATTGTCCATTTGGAAGATCCATTTGCGACCAAGCTTTAACTTCCTGATTGTTGTCTTGAGATGTTGTTTCAATATATCCGCATAATTTTCCGCCCTCATGATGCCATCTATTTTGTGAAGTGCACCAGTCCCTCCTATAGCAAAGCACCAATACAACATGATGCTGTCACCCCCATGCTTCACGGTTGGATTGTGTTCTTCGGCTTGCAAGCCCCCCCCCCCCCCCCCCCTTTTCCTCCAAACATTATGGCCAAGCAGATCTATTTCTGTTTCATCAGACCAGAGGACATTTCTCCAAAAAGCACGATGTCCCCATGTGCAGTTACAAACCATAGTCTGGCTTTTTTTATGACAGTTTTGGAGCAATGGCTTCTTCCTTGCTGAGCGGCCTTTCAGGTTATGTTGATATAGGACTCATTTTACTGTGGCCATAGATACTTTTGTACCTGTTTCCTCCAGGATCTTCACAAGGTCCTTTGCTGCTGTTCTGTTATTGATTTGCACTTTTCGCACCAAAGTACGTTCATCTCTAGGAGACATAACGCGTCTCCTTCCTGAGCGGAATGACGGCTGCGTGGCAAATGGTGTTTATACTTGCATTCTATTGTTTGTACAGATGAACGTGGTACCTTCAGGCCTTTGGAAATTGCTCCCAAGGATGAACCAGACCTGTGGAGGTCCACAATTTCTTTCTGAGGTCTTGGCTGCTTTTTATTTTCCCATGATGTCAAACAAAGAGGCACTGGATTTGAAGTTAAGCCTTGAAATACATCCACAGGTACACCTCCAATTGACTCAAATTATGTAAATTATTCTATCAGGACCTTCTAAAGCCATGACATAATTTTCTGGAATTTTCCAAGCTGTTTGAAGGCACAACTTAGTGTATGTAAACTTCTGACCCACTGGAATTGTGATACAGTGAATTATAAGTGAAATAATCTGTCTGTAAACAATTGTTGGAAAAATTACTTGTGTCATGCACAAAGTAGATGTCCTTACCGACTTGCTAGAACTATAGTTTGTTAACAAGAAATTTGTGGACTGGTTGAAAAACAAGTTTTAATGACTCCAACCTAAGTGTATGTAAACTTCCGACTTCAACTGTACATTCATAGAGTAAAAGTACCAGATCAATGTGCTGGGTATGAGATATTTGACGTAGATATGTACACTACCGTTCAAAAGTTTGGCGTCACTTAGAAATGTCCTTGTTTTTGAAAGAAAAGCAAATTTTTTGACCATTAAAATCACATCAAATTGATCAGAAATACAGTGTAGACATTGTTAATGTTGTAAATGATTATTGTGGCTGGAAACGGCAGATTTTTTATTAATTGTCTACATTGGCGTACAGAAGCCCATTCCAGAAACCATCACTTCTGTGTTCCAATGGCACATTGTGTCAGCTAATCTATGTTTATCATTTTAAAAGGCTAATTTATCATTCGAAAACCCTTTTGCAATTATGTTAGAACAGCTGAATACTGTTGTGCTTATTAAAGAAGCAATAAAACAGGCCTTCTTTAGACTAGTTGAGCATCTGGAGCATCTCTATGTGGGTACCACAGGGTTCAATTCTCGGCCAAATCTTTTGTCAACGATGTCGCTCTTGCTGCAGGTGATTCCCTGATCCACCTCTACGCAGACAACACCATTCTGTATACATCTGGCTCTTCTTTGGACACTGTGTTATCAAACCTCCAAACGAGCTTCAATGCCATACAACACTCCATCCGTGGCCTCCAACTGCTCTTAAACGCAAGTAAAACTAAATGCATGCTCTTCAACCGATCGGTGCCCTCACCCGTCCACCCATCCCCCCGTCTAGCATCACTACTCTGGATGGTTCTGACTTAGAATATGTGGACAATTACAAATACCTAGGTGTCTGGCTAGACTGCAAACTCTCCTTCCAGACTCATATTGCACATCTCCAATCCAAAATTAAATCTAGAATCGGCTTCCTATTTCGCAACAAAGCCTCCTTTACTCACGCCGCCAAACATACCCTCGTAAAACTGACTATCCTACCGATCCTCGACTTCGGCAATGTCATTTACAAAATAGCCCCCAACACTCAGCAAATTGGATGCAGTCTATCACAGTGCCATCCGTTTTGTCACCAAAGCCCCATATACCACCCACCACTGTGATCTGTATGCTCTCATCGGCTGGCCCTCGACACATATTCGTCGCCAAACCCACTGGCTCCAGGTCATCTATAAGTCTTTGCTAGGTAAAGCTCTGCCTTATCTCAGCTCACTGGTCATGATAATAACACTCACCCGTAGCATGCGCTCCTGCAGGTATATCTCACTGGTCATCCCCAAAGCCAACACCTCCTTTGGCCGCCTTTCCTTACAGTTCTCTGCTGCCAATGACTGAAACGAATTGCAAAAACCGCTGAAGTTGGAGACTTATATCTCCCTCAATAAATTGAAACATCAGCTATCTGAGCAGCTAACCGATCGCTGCAGCTGTACACAGCCCATCTGTAAATAGCCCATCCAATCTACCTACCTCATCCCCAATATTTCTACTTGCACATCTATCACTCCAGTGTTAATTTGCTTGTAATTGTAATTAAAGAGTGGGTCCTCACACTCGTTATATTCTGGTTTGCGCTGTTCTGTGAATGGAGTAGTACACAGCATTGTACCAGATCTTCAGTTTATTGGCAATTTCTCATATGGAATAGCCTTCATTTCTCAGAACAAGAATAGATGAGTTTCAGAAGAAACTTCTTTGTTTCTAGCCATTTTGAGCCTGTAATCGAACCCACAAATGATGATGCTCCAGATACTCAACTAGTCTAAAGGCCTGTTTTATTGCTTCTTTTATCAAAACAACAGTTTTCAGCTGTGCTAACACAATTGCAAAAGGGTTTTCTAATGATCAATTAGCCTTTTTAAATGATAAACTTGGATTAGCTAACACAACGTGCCATTGGAACACAGGAGTGATGGTTGCTGATAATGAGCTTCTGTATGCCTATGTAGATATCCCATTCAAAATCAGCCGTTTCCAGCTACAATAGACATTTACAACATTAACAATCTCTACACTGTATTTCTGATCAATTTTATGTTATTTTAAAGGACAAAAAAAAAAGTGCTTTTCTTTCAAAAACAAGGACATTTCTAAGTGACCCCAAATGTATGAATGGTAGTGTACATGAAGGAAGGGTAAAGTGACTAGGCATCAGGATAGATAATAATAAGAGTAAAACAAAGAAGAGTAGCAGCAGCATATGATGAGTGTAAAAGTGTGTGATGGTGTGACTGTGATGTCATTAACATGTAAATAGCTCTGTGTTGGTTCACCTTCCTGCTATAACAGTGAGTCACCCGAGAGTGAGGTAAATGAGCTGACTGAAAACGGAATAGCACTCCACTGACTGTAAGTCACTCTGGATAAGAGTGCCTGCTAAATGAACACAATGTAAACGTCTGGTGCTCTCATCACTGGCTTCTGATATTGACTAGGGGACTGGTTACTAGAAATGAAGCCAGTACCTACACAGAGGTAGCTAGAACAAGAGGTTGACTATATAATATAAGTCATAAAATAAAATGTTCAATAAAACTCTGAAGAGACAATAAATGCCTTCCACACCATAACAGCAGACCGTCTGCTTTGTTTATATGCTAGAAATGGTAGAACTCCCACAGTCACTGCCTTTCGTTGGGATTGGCTTGGATCGGCACAGTATGACCCATATCATCAAGACCTGTCCAGATGGGTTAACTATTTGGTTTTCAATCTGCCGTCTGTGGTCCCAAGTGTCCATTTTTACTCAACGCTCCAATTGGTCAGAGTGAGGACACAGGTGTAGTTCCATTTAAGTAATCCCAACTCACTTCCATTAATGCTCCCTCACCTCATCAACACCCCCCCCCCTCTCCCTTACCACCCTCCCCCTCTTCTCCCCCACCCATCTCAATGTCACAGACTCCCAAAGCACTTGGCCTCTCAATATCAAAATGGAAAAGCTCTCTATTGAACTAAGTAGGATGAGGAATAAATCATGCCGTTGTATAATGAACTCTATACGCCTTCTCCATCAGGGAAGCCTACCTGAAGAGACTAGACTGATGGATGGACTGATGGATGATGATCACAGGAACGTCCCGACCACAGCTCACCCAAACCCTCTCATTAGCCTGGCTAGCTAACCCCAAACAGAGACCCAGTCAACGCGATGTGTTATTCACACCATTCTCAGAGCTGGAGATTCAGACAAGGATGGGAGTGGGCTTCCAGTTGCTAAAGCAGTGTTGTGAATGTTGACATGCTCCATAACTAGCTTGATGACACCTTAATTGGGGAGGATGGGCTCATGTTAATGACTGGAGTGGAATCAGTGGAATGCTATCAAATATATCAAACACATGGTTTTCAGGTGTTTGATGCCAAACCATTTGCTCCGCTCTGGCCATTATTATGAGCCGTTCTCCCCTCAGCAGCCTCCTGTGCTTGGGTGCTAACCTTAGCGTAGATAATAGTATTCAATGTAATGGTAGTACTCTGACGGCCTATGAGTCTTGAAGTAAACAGTGAAAGCAGATGATGTTGTCACTAAGAGGTCCTGACTAAGAGGTCTGGGTCTGGCTCTGTCTATGTGTCTGTGTCTGTGGCTGTGTTTTCATCTAATTTCCTTGTAGCTGTTCCTCAGTCTGACAGGGAAGCACAAACATCACAGAACCTCATTACCAACAATACAGGCCATTTTCACTTGTTTATTTCCACCCACTCCTTTGTGCCTGTGAGGGACACATCTTCTCACAGTGAGTCGTGTTTCTTTAAAACACATTAGGTCACCAGTGATAGGCAATCTCCCTGAGCTGTCCGACTGCTGCAATAAGCACTAATAATACGGCACTCACAAACAAACACGCACGCACATACGCACACACACATATGAAAACAGCCTGAGGTTGGGGAACAAAACACATTTCATAATGAATGAGGTGTTATTTGATCATGTGCCTTTCAACGCTGATAGAGAAAGAGGTGGGAAGAGGGGGATGAATAGGGAAGAGAGAGGATGAGAAGGAGGGAAAGGAGGCGAGAGAGGGGGGATAAGGATGTGGAATTGAGGGGGAAGTAGTGTGCTGTGTGTGATGTTTAAATGGAGCAGATTTCACTCAATCATTCTCTTTCATCTCTCTCTTACACACACACACACACACACACACACACACACACACACACACACACACACACACGAAGCTCCCTGAAAATAGCCCTCTCAAAACATCATATTAATTAATGAGAATCTAATCAAAAAAATATCCATTGCCCCGATTCAAATTATCACTTATTAATGATAATTGAAAACTACAGATGATCTGATGGGTCTGAAATTAGAGAGGGAGTTTCTAGTCATTTCAATAATTCATTTTTGATATCAAAGATAGCGGAATACTTTAACATTTGACTGAATAAGAGTCTGTACCCGTCTCAAGCTGAAAGTGCAGAGCCAGGATTTTCCCTCAGTCATAAAGACAGGCCAGTTCAACAGCTCAAACACATCACTCACGCATCAGACCTTCTTCTCTCATGAAGAGGACTCATGTTTTATTCACTATATTTCATAACCGTATTTCTCCCCCCTAATCCTCAAACAGTGGAGCTTAGAAGAGCTGCCTGTCATAGACTGTTACGGCATTATGTTGGAAAACACTACAGCTGTCCTTCAAAGCCAAGCTTTCTGCTATTCTATTTCATGTGCGGCTTGTATATCTTCTATATAATACAATTAAATTACACACAATTCCGCCTTCAAAAACACACCAGTTATTTCAGATATCTTTTCACAAACACTTACTGACAAACACTTACAAAGGAAGACGAAGAGCCTACTCACTGGGCAAAAACTGGTTGAATGAATGTTCTTTCCACGTCATTTCAACCGCAAAAAAATCAATGTGATGACATGGAATCAATGTGGAAACTGATTGGATTTTTTTCACCCAACGTTTAACCTAAATCCAATGACATGGTGACATTTTATGTGACAACTCAATCAAATGTAAATCAAAACTAGATGTTGAATTGATGTCTTTGGGCAGTGGTTAGTTTATATTCTTCAGTGTCCCTAGTGCTTGTTGAAGGCAGTTGTATACATGTAGATACAGTAGAGTTGAGTATGTGTGTGTGTGTGTGTGTGTGTGTGTGTGTGTGTGTGTGTGTGTGTGTGTGTGTGTGTGTGTGTGTGTGTGTGTGTGTGTGTGTGTGTGTGTGTGTGTGTGTGTGTGTGTGTGTGTGTGTGTGTGCGTGCGTGCGTGCGTGCGTGCGTCTGTTACTGGAAGAAAAAAACACCTAATGTAGCCTGCAGGCTTTGTCAGCATGGATTAAGAGCAGAAAGGTCAATACAGTCTCCTCTGTCTACCAAGGACTATCAGACTGCCTGCTGGAGAGAGACCGCAGTACAGTACAGCACGGACACGGGCACGGACACGGACACGGACACAGACACAGACACGGACACGGACACGGACACGGACACGGACACGGACACGGACACGGACACGGACACGGACACAGACACAGACACAGACACAGACACAGACACAGACACAGACACAGACACAGACACAGACACAGGACACAGGACACAGGACACAGGACACAGGACACTGGACACTGGACACTGGACACTGGACACGGTATTATCTTGCACCACAGCTATTGTCTATGAAATCAATGGGAGACTGGAATTTGAAGACATTTGTGAAATGACTATTGTGCATTATTGTTTTGTAGAAGTGCCTGTGTCTCTGTGTGTACTACAGTAGTCATTTAGGTTTGTGTGTGTGCATATGTTGTGTGCGCCTTTGAATGTGTGTTTGTGTGTGCGTGTTTCTGTCTGTCTGTGTACTACGGTTGTCATTTAGGTGTGTGTGTGCGTATGTGTTTGTGCACCTTTGAGTGTGTGTTTGTGTGTCTTTCTTTCTGTACGACCATTATCATGTTTCACGTTAGCCAGAGCACTTGTCAAGGAGCTCCATTTTACATGTCCCTTGATGTGTGCAACTGTCACACTGAAGGAGCCAGGATATGACTCTCTAACGTATAGTCAGCCATTCCGGTACTGAATAGTTTCCACCTGCTTCCACTCTGGGGGTAAGCTGAGCCAGGCAGGTCGGGCAGGTCAGGCCCATGGACCTCAGCCCCTGTTCTGAGCTAATTATTGGGGATGTTTAATGGGTGAGAGGGCCATGGTTGAGAAGTACAATCACTGAACACAATACTGCTCTGCCAGTTAGTCTGCTGTTAACAGGACCATGTGGAGGACAGGACAGAGGACAGGAGGAGAGAAGGGGAAAGGCGGTGGAAGCAGGGAGGTTGAGGCAGAGAGAACAGCCAGTAGGAGAGAGGGAGGGGGGGGGGAGAGTTTACAGTCCTTGCCCTGAGATTTATTCAACACTTGAAGGGTAATCAATGATTTCGTTCTCCCCAGGGTGGATTGGGAGAGAGGAGCTAAAGTTAAACAATGCACAGGCGCACACACACTCACCAGCACGCACACACCATCATTCACCTGGAGTTGCTATGGGTACAGAGTTTGTGTCATCCTCGGAGTCTGCAGGTAACACACACACACACACACACACACACACACACACACACACACACACACACACACAGAGCAAAGCAAATGAACTGCTCATGTAGAAATATGTATAGAACGCCGGGCGTAATCAACCTAATGTGACTCATGATCACCCAGTGTTCAACACCAACAATGAGATGATCTGTCTGGCCAGAGCAACAATGGCTGCCAAGGCCAGGCAGACCAGACAGGGAGGGAGGAAGGCAGGTTGGCAATTTGTGAGAGAGGAAGACGGGGGACAGGTCTGGAGAGGTGATCCAGTTACTAATGGTCCAGATTGATAAATGGACGGTTAGTCATTATGGGCTGCAAGATTAAGAAGTGGTTTATCATGGCACAGTGGTGGTTGGCAGCAGGGAGGGCAATGAGTGGAGAGGAGGGTGTCATAGGAAGGCTCCTTACTGGAGTGATTGAGGGTCGGGTAGAGGGGGATGGTATGGGTTGATTGGGATGATGGTGGGGGGCTCACAGCAGGCTTGGTAAATGAGATAGGGGATGCTGCTGCTTTTGGCAGGGGTAACGGACACCAGAAGGACTGGGAAGCTTCACCTTCTCAAGGACAAAAGCTGAGATTAACGTCCCTCCCTCTCTATACAAGACACACTCCTTCCCCAATCCTCGACTCACAGAGGAGCTCAACCTCCTCTCTCATTTCTCACAGGGATTGTATCCCATGCTCTCTGTATGTGTATGCATACTCGGTTTTTCTTGCATGTTTTCCTTGCAACTACTTTGCAGACAGAGTTCAGTGTGTCAAATCGGAGGGCATGTTGTCCGGTCCTCTGGCAGTCTCTATGGGGGTACCACAGGGTTCAATTCTCGGGCCGACTCTTTTCTCTGTATAAATCAATGATGTTGCTCTTGCTGCGGGTGATTCCCTGATCCACCTCTACGCAGACGACACCATTCTGTATACTTCTGGCCCTTCCTTGGACACTGTGCTATCTAACCTCCAAACGAGCTTCAATGCCATACAACACTCCTTCCGTGGCCTCCAACTGCTCTTAAACGCTAGTAAAATCAAATGTATGCTTTTTAACCGTTCGCTGCCTGCACCCGCACGCCCGACTAGCATCACCACCCTGGATGGTTCCGACCTAGAATATGTGGACATCTTTAAGTGTCTGGCTAGACTGCAAACTCTCCTTCCAGACTCATATCAAACATCTCCAATCCAAAATCAAATCTAGAGTCGGTTTTCTATTTCGCAACAAAGCCTCCTTCACTCACGCCGCAAAACTTACCCTAGTAAAACTGACTATCCTACCGATCCTCGACTTCGGCGATGTCATCTACAAAATAGCTTCCAATACTCTACTCAGCAAACTGGATGCAGTTTATCACAGTGCCATCCGTTTTGTTACTAAAGAACCTTATACCACCCACCACTGTGACCTGTATGCTCTAGTCGGCTGGCCCTCGCTACATGTTCGTCGCCAGACCCACTGGCTCCAGGTCATCTACAAGTCTATGCTAGGTAAAGCTCCGCCTTATCTCAGTTCACTGGTCACGATGGCAACACCCACCCGTAGCACTCGCTCCAGCAGGTTTATCTCACTGATCACCCCTAAAGCCAAAATTTAATTTGTCCGCATTTCCTTCCAGTTCTCTGCTGCCTACGACTGGAACGAATTGCAAAAATCTCTGAAGTTGGAGACTTTTATCTCCCTCACCAACTTTAAACATCTGCTATCTGAGCAGCTAACTGATCGCTGCAGCTGTACATAGTCCATCAGTATATAGCCCACCCAATTTACCTACCTCATCCACATACTTTTTAAAATTGTATTTACTTTTCTGCTCTTTTGCACACCAGTATCTCTACCTGCACATGTACATCTGATCATTTATCACTCCAGTGTTATTCTGCTAAATTGTAATTATTCACTCCTATGGCCTATTTATTGCCTACCTCCTCATGCCTTTTGCACACAATGTATATAGATACTTTTTTTTATACTATGTTATTGACTTGTTTATTGTTTACTCCATGTGTAACTCTGTGTTGTTGTCTGTTCACACTGCTTTGCTTTATCTTGGCCAGGTCGCAGTTGCAAATGAGAACTTGTTCTCAACTAGCCTACCTGGTTAAATAAAGGCAAAATAAAAATAAAATAAATAAAAATAACCATGAACGTGTGTGTCTATATACAGTGCCTTGCGAAAGTATTCGGCCCCCTTGAACTTTGCGACCTTTTGCCACATTTCAGGCTTCAAACATAAAGATATAAAACTGTATTTTTTGTGAAGAATCAACAACAAGTGGGACACAATCATGAAGTGGAACGACATTTATTGGATATTTCAAACTTTTTTAACAAATCAAAAACTGAAAAATTGGGCGTGCAAAATTATTCAGCCCCCTTAAGTGAATACTTTGTAGCGCCACCTTTTGCTGCGATTACAGCTGTAAGTCGCTTGGGGTATGTCTCTATCATTTTTGCACATCGAGAGTCTGATTTTTTTCCCCATTCCTCCTTGCAAAACAGCTCGAGCTCAGTGAGGTTGGATGGAGAGCATTTGTGAACAGCAGTTTTCAGGTCTTTCCACAGATTCTCGATTGGATTCAGGTCTGGACTTTGACTTGGCCATTCTAACACCTGGATATGTTTATTTTTGAACCATTCCATTGTAGATTTTGCTTTATGTTTTGGATCATTGTCTTGTTGGAAGACAAATCTCCGTCCCAGTCTCAGGTCTTTTGCAGACTCCATCAGGTTTTCTTCCAGAATGGTCCTATATTTGGCTCCATCCATCTTCCCATCAATTTTAACCATCTTCCCTGTCCCTTTTGAAGAAAAGCAGGCCCAAACCATGATGCTGCCACCACCATGTTTGACAGTGGGGATGGTGTGTTCAGCTGTGTTGCTTTTACGCCAAACATAACGTTTTGCATTGTTGCCAAAAAGTTCAATTTTGGTTTCATCTGACCAGAGCACCTTCTTCCACATGTTTGGTGTGTCTCCCAGGTGGCTTGTGGCAAACTTTAAACGACACTTTTTATGGATATCTTTATGAAATGGCTTTCTTCTTGCCACTCTTCCATAAAGGCCAGATTTGTGCAATATACGACTGATTGTTGTCCTATGGACAGAGTCTCCCACCTCAGCTGTAGATCTCTGCAGTTCATCCAGAGTGATCATGGGCCTCTTGGCTGCATCTCTGATCAGTCTTCTCCTTGTATGAGCTGAAAGTTTAGAGGGACGGACAGGTCTTGGTAGATTTGCAGTCGTCTGATACTCCTTCCATTTCAATATTATCGCTTGCACAGTGCTCCTTGGGATGTTTAATGCTTGGGAAATCTTTTTGTATCCAAATCCGGCTTTAAACTTCTTCACACCAGTATCTCGGACCTGCCTGGTGTGTTCCTTGTTCTTCATGATGCTCTCTGCGCTTTTAACGGACCTCTGAGACTATCACAGTGCAGGTGCATTTATACAGAGACTTGATTACACCCAGGTGGATTGTATTTATCATCATTAGTCATTTAGGTCAACATTGGATCATTCAGAGATCCTCACTGAACTTCTGGAGAGAGTTTGCTGCACTGAAAGTAAAGGGGCTGAATAATTTTGCACGCCCAATTTTTCAGTTTTTGATTTGTTAAAAAAGTTTGAAATATCCAATAAATGTCGTTCCACTTCATGATTGTGTTCCACTTGTTGTTGATTCTTCACAAAAAAATACAGTTGTATATCTTTATGTTTGAAGCCTGAAATGTGGCAAAAGGTCGCAAAGTTCAAGGGGGCCGAATACTTTCGCAAGGCACTGTATGTATGTATATCAACTCTGTATGATTCCTCTTCCACATACCTTTTGCTCTGGCCCCAGGAGTTGCCCTTCTCATCCCTCTTCATCCTCCTCACTTGTCCAGAGGAGCAGTCTGATTATTTGCATTGGCCCCCTCCAGGAACCAGAGATTACACCTCCTGTAGTTGTCTCTGCTTCCTGTGTGTCCAGGTGTCTGAACACTCCCTCACAGTGGGACACACTCTCCACAAGCCTAACATGACATGATACAGAATAGGGCTGCGACGGTCATGAAATTTTGTCAGCATGTGATTTTCAAGCAAATAACTGGTCTCACGGTAATTGACCGTTAATTAACATAGGCTACAAGCCACTGATGCAGACCTTTGGAGCATCTACATTTTAAAAAAGTCTAATAAATCCATGTAATATAGCCTACACCATCACAATAAATCAGTAGAACAGAATAACATACTCTGACATGTCCTTATATTTAGCCCTGATCTGGCTCTGCCATATGGCTGTGGGCTACACTAGTTCATTTAGCAGACAAGATTTGCTTAGAATTCCATGGCATTATTATATAGTATGAAGAACACAATTGAACAAAGCTGAATAAAATAGAAAGGATATTTTCTCCAAACGATTTGAGGTAGTTCGCACATGCGGTATTCTGTGTTGAGTGTTTAACAAAGAAATAGGTACTCCTATATGCTTCATTTAGAGTTAGTTATGTAACTGTAGTTGTTCTACAAAAGTGGGGCTACATGTTTTTAACACATTGTAAGGCTGCATGATGCGACTCTAATGATGATTTGAAAAGAGTCGCATTAAGGGAAGAGCTCTGATGTGGTTTTTGCGCAGGCTGCACACATTTCATCAGTCTCTCATTCACAATTTGAAAAGCACCTGATAATTCCTCAAACTTCCCGGGGGCATCCCTTCGTGTGGCTGTAATGCACCCTAAAACAATCCATGCCTTTTGTGACCGGTGGCCTTTGTGCCCTTGAGCTGAATTTAATCATTATATTTCCCTTCTCCTGGCTTCCTGCTCTGAAGCACCTCTCACTCACATGGCTTTCTGTCACGTGATCGGGTCTTTCTCACAGGCTACAAGTGACAGATACAGACAGATACATCGGACAGACACATCAGGGATGCAACTGCTTAAGTCCTTAGCCAAGGCGCATATTGAATATATTGGAAAATATTGGAACTGTGGAACTGTCCACATTTACTTTTCGTCAGCCAACAATATGAATAGGCCTAACAAGCAGCAAAAGCACTAGCCTATGTCAATCTACTATCCCTTATAGTAAAAATGCAAACACTCCAAACATAGTCTGGGACAGTTGTGGGATGCTATAGAATACAACCACTGGCATTATTTTTTTTTTTAAACTGACGCAACAGTTCAGAATGTTTAGCTTAAAATGTTGATAAGGTATTAGGCTATTTCTTCACATTATAAGCGAGGCAGTAGGCTAAAAGCGCAAATGTTCCATTAACAGGCAAACACCGTTATCAAAGTGACCGCAAACGCAATTACGCATGTAATGCTTTTATTATAAAGGTGCATTTTATGGTGAATATGATCTTACCCAAACTTGAAACTCATGTGCTGCTCATGTCTGCCAGTTAGGCTCTACACCCATTGTTATTTGGCCACTTTAGTTGTGATACAAACCTTATCAAAACATATAGTCCTATGGGCTAGGGTATATGACTTGTGTGACTATGACTGGAAAAAAATGGCAAAAAAAGGCATGCACTGTTTCTTGCTTCAAGCTGGGCATCATTCACAAGTCATAATATATCATTCACAAGTGATAAGCTAATGTCACCCATCAGAGTATTCTTGATTAAATCTTGTCTTTACATACGCATATGTGTGAATTTGTTTTGATTTGGAATGAACCATTATCATGCCACTGTCTCGAAACAGGGGCGGGGTGAAAAACTATTTGTCATCTCTGCACTCTGCATCTCTGCACTTAATGGAGGATGCTTTTCCAGTGGTTCATTTTCATGCCAGCCAGGTAGGCTATACTCCTGTTGTAAAGATAAGCAATGTGCTTAATATTAGGAAAGTTGAGAAATAAATATAGTAGGCCTAGCCTATAGAAAGCTGATGGGATCCTCACTCTGTTTTCTCACACAATGGCATAGCCTATAGAAATGTTGCTCAACATGAGCTCATGGGCTCTCATGAAGTGTTTGATTAGATTTTTGATAAGATTTGCATTGATATCAGAGTGATTAGAGGGACAAAAAAGTGCTGACTACCAAGCAGTTAGCAAGTTTGGTAGACTACTAATGACCATCAGCAGCATCAGAGCTTGGAGAAGCCTAATTACGTGACTGAACAGTCAGGTGGAATTTGACTGCCGTCATGACTCATGACCGCAGTAACAGCACTAATACATAGAAAGAAGATGGGAGGAAGGGAGGGGAGAAAGAAAATGAGAGAGAAAGAGTGCAGAAGGTAGAGGTAGAGAATGACAAACAGACAGAGAGAGCAAGCGGGAGAAAGAAAGGAGAAAGAGAGAGAGAGAGGGAGAGAGAGAGGGAGAGAGAGGGAGAGAGAGAGAAACAGCACAGGAGAAGCATAGACAGAGCATGGGAGATGAATAGATAGAGGGGGAAGAGAGGCAGACAGAATGACAAGTAGACAGAGAGAGAGAGAGAGAGCGAGAGAGAGAGACAGAAACAGAGACAAAGAGAGAGAGAGAGAGGCATAGGCTGAAGGTAGTGTGAGGGACATAACAGTTCTCCCAGAATGAATGATCAGAGTTCTATTCCAGGTGACATACCGTCTATTCAGAGTGCATTATAAGCACCCGAGGGCAATTTAAAAAAAGAAAAGAGTTTGGAAATAAAGGTATTTTTCTAAGTCTCATGCTGGCTGTTACCGTCAAAGCCACTCCGGGAGACTTGGAGCTTCATTAATGTTGCCAATATACCTTGACTTAACCCTTCCTCCCCCTTTCTACATCTCTTCCATTTTCTACTACTCTTTATCTTTCCATGTCTATACTCCTCCTTTCGTTTCTATTCTGTCTCTCTCTTCCTCTCCCTCCCTCTTCCTCTCTCTCTTTCTCCGGTTAGTTAAAGCATGAACGATGGATCTAGTGTAGCTGTGGTCAGAGGTGGAGAAATGGGGGAGTAGCAGGATGACAGAGATTGAGATCTCTATAAATTCAATCTGTTATACATTAAACTGTCGACTGGTCCTTATGGAAACATATGGATTTATCTGTCTCTTTTTGTGTGTGTTCGAAGAGAGCCTCGACTCTCCACCTCTTCATCGGGTTCACCTATTTACCTCGTCCATGTTCTGTACTGTCTGTTTATCTTTTCGAGCTCTGTCCATCTTTTCTCTTCTTTTACCTTTCATTGCTGTTGTACACAGGTGAGACCCAGGCATTAAATTGCTGAGTCACACACAAACACACCAAAATAGACCCCCCCTACGCTTGTACTAGAACAAAATGATTGTTTTTCACCTCTCCGTCTGCGGCAAGAAAAGAGTATCAATCATTGCCATGGCGACACCCTGCATCTTAATCTTACTGCAACTTACTGCTACATGGTACTGCTTTTCTTTTCATTTTCCTTCTCTTTGAAGGTAAGACCTGAGCGGGAGAAGGAGGGAGAATGAGGAAGGGAGGGGGTGGAAATAGGAAACAGAATAAATGTGTTTTCTGACTGTCATTGATTTCAAACTTGTAACATAGATTCACCACTAAGATAGAAGACCTCAACTCAACCCCCTCTCCAACACACGTGCAGACAAAGACACACACACATACGCACTCCCCAATTCTTCCACACAGGTGGCAAAATGCTACCCCTCTCCCCACATACTGGTCCAGGAACCCTCCACTGGGGATCAGACCCCACTCTACACACATGCTCTGTCACGCTCACCCTGGACCCCCCAGGTCCCGATGTTGTCCATATATTATTGATATGAGTCGATGCAGCAGAATCAATGGCCATGGGGACGAGGGAGGCTGGGGGACATACGGCCATATCCATTCAACATGATCTGATCTGCATATCACTTTCCTCTTCTTCTCCTCTCTTCCTCTCTAAATATTTTCTATCCCAAACTCCAACACAATTGATTTTCTTTCTTTATCGTCCTATCCCAACCTGTGTTAACTTACCTACATCTCTCATCTCTATCACTAATCTTCCTGTCCCAAACACTCCAGTGCCAAACATTCCTGTCCCAAACCCTCCTGTCCCAAACCTTCCTGTCCCAAACCCTCCTGTCCCAAACCCTCCTGTCCCAAACCCTCTTTTCTATTCCTAAACCTTTCCTCTCCCTCTCTACCATCCTCACTCCTCCCTCTCTCCTCCCTCTCTCCTCCCTCTCTCCCATCCTCACTCCTCCCTCTCTCCTCCCTCTCTCCTCCCTCTCTCCCATCCTCACTCCTCCCTCTCTCCTCCCTATCTCCTCCCTCTCTCCCATCCTCACTCCTCCCTCTCTCCTCCCTCTCTCCTCCCTCTCTCCCATCCTCACTCCTCCCTCTCTCCTCCCTCTCTCCTCCCTCTCTCCCATCCTCACTCCTCCCTCTCTCCTCCCTCTCTCCTCCCTCTCTCCTCCCTCTCTCCCATCCTCTCTCCTCCCTCTCTCCTCCCTCTCTCCTCCCTCTCTCCCATCCTCACTCCTCCCTCTCTCCTCCCTCTCTCCTCCCTCTCTCCCATCCTCACTCCTCCCTCTCTCCTCCCTCTCTCCTCCCTCTCTCCATCTCTCCCATCATCACTGCTCCCTCTCTCCCATCCTAAATTCTCCCTCTCTCCCATCCTAAATTCTCCCTCTCTCCCATCCTAAATCCTCCCTCTCTACCATCCTCTCTCCTCCCTCTCTCCCATCCTAAATTCTCCCTCTCTACCATCCTCTCTCCTCCCTCTCTCCCATCCTAAATTCTCCCTCTCTACCATCCTCTCTCCTCCCTCTCTCCCATCCTAAATTCTCCCTCTCTCCCATCCTAAATTCTCCCTCTCTACCATCCTAAATTCTCCCTCTCTACCATCCTCACTCCTCCCTCTCTCCTCCCTCTCTCCCATCCTAAAATCTCCCTCTCTACCATCCTCACTCCTCCCTCTCTCCTCCCTCTCTCCTATCCTCACTCCTCCCTCTCTCCTCCCTCTCTCCCATCCTAAATTCTCCCTCTCTACCATCCTCACTCCTCCCTCTCTCCTCCCTCACTCCCATCCTCACTCCTCCTTCTCTCCTCCCTCTCTCCCATCCTAAATTCTCCCTCTCTACCATCCTCACCCCTCCCTCTCTCCTCCCTCACTCCCATCCTCTCTCCTCCCTCTCTCCTCACTCTCTCCTCACTCTCTCCTATCCTCACTCCTCCCTCTCTACCATCCTCACTCCTCCCTCTCTCCTCCCTCTCTCCCATCCTAAATTCTCCCTCTCTACCATCCTCACTCCTCCCTCTCTCCTCCCTCACTCCCATCCTCTCTCCTCCCTCTCTCCTCACTCTCTCCTCACTCTCTCCTATCCTCACTCCTCCCTCTCTACCATCCTCACTCCTCCCTCTCTCCTCCCTCTCTCCCATCCTCTCTCCTCACTCTCTCCTATCCTCACTCCCATCATCACTGCTCCCTCTCTCCTCCCTCTCTTCTCACTCTATCCTATCCTCACTCCTCCCTCTCTCCTCCCTCTCTCCCATCCTAAATTCTCCCTCTCTACCATCCTCACTCCTCCCTCTCTCCTCCCTCTCTCCATCTCTCCCATCATCACTGCTCCCTCTCTCCTCCCTCTCTCCTCCCTCTCTTCTCACTCTATCCTATCCTCACTCCTCCCTCTCTCCTCCCTCTCTCCCATCCTAAATTCTCCCTCTCTACCATCCTCACTCCTCCCTCTCTCCTCCCTCACTCCCATCCTCTCGCCTCCCTCTCTGCCCTCACTCTCTCCTCACTCTCTCCTATCCTCACTCCTCCCTCTCTACCATCCTCACTCCTCCCTCTCTCCTCCCTCTCTCCCATCATCACTCCTCCCTCTCTCCTCCCTCTCTCCCATCCTCTCTCCTCACTCTCTCCTCACTCTCTCCTATCCTCACTCCCATCATCACTGCTCCCTCTCTCCTCCCTCTCTTCTCACTCTATCCTATCCTCACTCCTCCCTCTCTCCTCCCTCTCTCCCATCCTAAATTCTCCCTCTCTACCATCCTCACTCCTCCCTCTCTCCTCCCTCTCTCCATCTCTCCCATCATCACTGCTCCCTCTCTCCTCCCTCTCTCCTATCCTCACTCCACCCTCTCTCCCATCGTCACTCCTCCCTCTCTCCCATCCTCATTGCTCTCTCTCTCCCATCCTCATTGCTCCCACTCTCCTCCCTCTCTCCTATCCTCACTCCTCCACACTCCTGTGTGTGTGTGTAGGTATGCGTGTGTGTGTGCATGTGTGTGTATGTGTATGTAGGTCTGTGTGTATGTGTGTGTGTCAGTGTGTGTGTAGGTATCTCTGTGTGTGTGTGTGTGTGTGTGTGTGTGTGTGTGTGTGTGTGTATGTGTGTGTGTGTAGGAATGTGTGTGTGTACGTACATTAGGTGTATTCACATTGTATTCACGTGTGTTTGTGATATGTGCATAGTGGTATGCCTCTTAATTAGTGGCTATGTATAATTAGTGTTCCTCCTAGTCTGGTCCTGAGCCAGCTCCACCACTGACACACTGATACACATGAAGGACAGGAGAAGGGGACCATGATTGATAGATAGCTCTCTACTAACAGGCAAAACCATTAGCAACATGTGAGTGGGTGTATGAGTGTGTGTGTATGAGTATATGAGTGTGTGTGTGTACGTGTGTGTGTGTGTGTGTGTGTGTGTGTGTGTGTGTGTGTGTGTGTATGAGTGTGTGTATGAGTGTGTGTGTGCGTGTGTGTGAGGGACGGATAAGGAGGAAGAGAGGGTGAACTGCAGCTACCTGTCTATCTCTGTGTTATGTTGTGTGACAGGTGTTATTACCTGTCTATCTCTGTGTTATGTTGTGTGACAAGTGTTATTACCTGTCTATCTCTGTGTTATGTTGTGTGACAGGTGTTATTACCTGCCTATCGCTGTGTTATGTTGTGTGACAGGTGTTATTACCTGTCTATCTCTGTGTTATGTTGTGGGACAGGTGTTATTACCTGTCTATCTATGTGTTATGTTGTGGGACAGGTGTTATTACCTGCCTATCTCTGTGTTATGTTGTGTGACAGGTGTTCTACCTGTCTATCTCTGTGTTATGTTGTGTGACAGGTGTTATTACATGCCTATCTCTGTGTTATGTTGTGTGACAGGTGTTATTACCTGTCTATCTCTGTTTTGTGTTGTGTGACAGGTGTTACTACCTGTCTTTCTTTCTGTTATGTTGTGTGACAGGTGTTATTACCTGCCTATTTCTGTGTTATGTTGTGTGACAGGTGTTATTACCTGTCTATCTCTGTGTTATGTTGTGTGACAGGTGTTACTACCTGTCTTTCTCTGTGTTATGTTGTGTGACAGGTGTTACTACCTGTCTATCTCTGTGTTATGTTGTGTGACAGGTGTTACTACCTGTCTTTCTCTGTGTTATGTTGTGTGACAGGTGTTATTACCTGTCTATCTCTGTGTTATGTTGTGTGACAGGTGTTACTACCTGTCTTTCTCTGTGTTGTGTTGTGTGACAGGTGTTATTACCTGTCTATCTCTGTGTTATGTTGTGGGACAGGTGTTATTACCTGTCTATCTCTGTGTTATGTTGTGTGACAGGTGTTATTACCTGTCTATCTCTGTGTTGTGTTGTGTGACAGGTGTTATTACCTGTCTATCTCTGTGTTATGTTGTGGGACAGGTGTTATTACCTGTCTATCTCTGTGTTATGTTGTGTGACAGGTGTTATTACCTGTCTATCTCTGTGTTATGTTGTGTGACAGGTGTTATTACCTGTCTTTCTCTGTGTTATGTTGTGTGACAGGTGTTATTACCTGTCTATCTCTGTGTTATGTTGTGTGACAGGTGTTACTACCTGTCTTTCTCTGTGTTATGTTGTGTGACAGGTGTTATTACCTGTCTATCTCTGTGTTATGTTGTGTGACAGGTGTTATTACCTGTCTATCTCTGTGTTATGTTGTGTGACAGGTGTTATTACCTGTGTATCTCTGTGTTATGTTGTGTGACAGGTGTTCTACCTGTCTATCTCTGTGTTATGTTGTGTGACAGGTGTTATTACCTGTCTATCTCTGTGTTATGTTGTGTGACAGGTGTTATTACCTGTCTATCTCTGTGTTATGTTGTGTGACAGGTGTTATTACCTGTCTATCTCTGTGTTATGTTGTGTGACAGGTGTTATTACCTGTCTATCTCTGTGTTATGTTGTGTGACAGGTGTTATTACCTGCCTATCTCTGTGTTATGTTGTGTGACAGTTGTTATTACCTGTCTATCTCTGTGTTATGTTGTGTGACAGGTGTAGCTAGAAATAAATTTAAACAAATAATAGTGACACTTCGGAAAGCAGATAGCCATCATTAGGAGGGAGCGAAAGAGAGTGAGTGAGTGAGTGAGTGAGTGAGTGAGTGAGTGAGTGAGAGAGAGAGACAGAGAGAGAGGGAGAGAGAGAGAGAGAGAGAGAGAGAGAGAGAGAGAGAGAGAGAGAGAGAGAGAGAGAGAGAGAGAGAGAGAGAGAGAGAGAGAGAGAGAGAGAGAGAGAGAGAGAGAGAGAGAGAGAGAGAGAGAGAGAGAGAGAGAGAGAGAGACTTGACTTTTTGTCTTTCTTTACTTTAAATTTCATTTAAACCCCCCCCCCCCCCTTAAAAATAAAAAAACAAAAATATATCCTGTACTGCATACATTTATCATACTCACCTTTCTATCTACCACATGATACAAACCAACATCACAATACCCACTCCTGTAACTGTATATCCAAAACATCTTCCCCAGCTATACAAACACCATTATCTCCTCAAACATCTCTACACATTTGATAATTTTATAGAACTCAAACTCAATCCTAAGGTGCGCAGAGACCATCCCATTAAACAATAGTAAAGAGTCTGTTATCCACCCACCTTTGACCCTGTTCCTCCTTGTTAGCCAAATACAGTGGGGAGAACAATTATTTGATACACTGCCGATTTTGCAGGTTTTCCTACTTACAAAGCATGTAGAGGTCTGTAATTTTATCATAGGTACACTTCAACTGTGAGACAGAATCTGAAACAGAAATCCAGAAAATCACATTGTATGATTTTTAAGTAATTAATTAGCATTTTATTGCATGACATAAGTATTTGATCACCTACCAACCAGTAAGAATTCCGGCTCTCACAGACCTGTTCGTTTTTCTTTAAGAAGCCCTCCTGTTCTCGACTCATTACCTGTATTAACTGCACCTATTTGAACTCGTTACCTGTATAAAATACACCTGTCCAGACACTCAATCAAACAGACTCCAACCTCTCCACAATGGCCAAGACCAGAGAGCTGTGTAAGGACATCAGGGATAAAATTGTAGACCTGCACAAGGCTGGGATGGGCTACATGACAATAGGCAAGCAGCTTGGTGAGAAGGCAACAACTGTTGGCGCAATTATTAGAAAATTGAAAAAATTCAAGATGACGGTCAATCACCCTCGGTCTGGGTCTCCATGCGAGATCTCACCTCGTGGGGCATCAATGATCATGAGGAAGTTGAAGAATCAGCCCAGAACTACATGGCAGGACCTGGTCAATGACCTGAAGAGAGCTGGGACCACAGTCTCAAAGAAAACCATTAGTAACACACTACGTCGTCATGGATTAAAATCCTGCAGCGCACACAAGTTCCCCCTGCTCAAGCCAGCGCATGTCCAGGCCCGTCTGAAGTTTGCCAATGACCATCTGGATGATCCAGAGGAGGAATGAGAGAAGGTCATGTGGTCTGATGAGACAAAAATAGAGCTTTTTGGTCTAAACTCCACTTGCCGTGTTTGGAGGAAGAAGAAGGATGAGTACAACCCCAAGAACACCATCTCAACCGTGAAGCATGGAGGTGGAAACGTCATTCTTTGGGAATGCTTTTCTGCAAAGGGGACAGGACGACTGCACCGTATTGAGGGGAGGATGGATGGGGCCATGTATCGCGAGATCTTGGCCACCACCTCCTTCCCTCAATAAGAGCATTGAAGATGGGTCGTGGCTGGGTCTTCCAGCTTGACAATGACCCGAAACACACAGCCAGGGCAACTAAGGAGTGGCTCCGTAAGAAGCATCTCAAGGTCCTGGAGTGGCCTAGCCAGACTCCAGACCTGAACCCAATAGAAAATCTTTGGAGGGAGCTGAAAGTCCGTATTGCCCATTGACAGCCCCGAAACCTGAAGGATCTGGAGAACGTCTGTATGGAGGAGTGGGCCAAAATCCCTGCTGCAGTGTGTGCAAACCTGGTCAAGAACTACAGGAAACATATGATCTCTGTAATTGCAAACAAAGGTTTCCGTACCAAATATTAAGTTCTGCTTTTCTGATGTATCAAATACTTATGTCATGCAATAAAATGCTATTTAATTACTTAAAAATCATACAATGTGATTTTCTGGATTTTTGTTTTAGATTCCGTCTCTCACAGTTGAAGTGTACCTATGATAAAAATTACAGACCTCTACATGCTTTGTAAGTAGGAAAACCTGCAAAATCGGCAGTGTATCAAATACTTGTTCTCCCCACTGTAGCTAACTTTGCCTGAGCAAACAGAAAATTCAACAAAACACATTTGGCTTTCTCCTTACTCGAATACCTGTATCCTATTATAAACATCCCAACAGTAAAAACCACAACCTCTCACACAGACATTCCAACAGAGATATTAAAGGCATTAACCTGGTGCACACTGAAAACACGTGAATCAAAGTTTCTTTCATTTTACAGAAAAGACATCCCTGCCCGATTCTGGGTTCAACCCATGCCAACCAGCTGTTAGTAGCCAGGGATCCATGAAGAACCCTCCACTAGAGGTCCCCTGACCTCTTTGGTACTGGGGGTTTGTAGAGCCCCCTCCACCTAAAACCCACTATACTCTCTGCCCCCCCGCACTGATGTGCCTTCACTCTTGTTAGGCTTCTAATGTTACTTACCTTAACGCAGAGGTTGTAGAGGGCTTCACCTCCCACATCCTCAAACTCCCCCAGGCTCGGAGTGTTAAAATCTAACAAGTCCTCCAGACCCCCTTGCCAGTCTCTAGTCTCTTTCGTCACCTGCAGTGGCGGAAACATTGGTGGCCCCTCTCCCTTTGGCCGCTCAAACATCCCCCTTACCGGCTCAGACAGTGCCTCCTGGACCTCCTCCAGGAATCTCTCCAGCAGCCTAAGAGACGTTATTCCTGTTTGTTGTGCCAAGACTTCCGGGGTTTTCCACACCTCCTCTCCCAGCAGTCTCAGGTCACCCAGCCTTTGTAAACCCCCTGCCATCAGTTGCCTCTGCAGGGTGGCCGACTGAACCGATCTCAAAGGAATGGCTTGGTTGTGGAAGATAGGCTCCTCCCACACCCATAGCCCAGGCTCCACACCCCCTTCTTGTATGGGCCTTAGCAGCTGCCAGGCCCTCAGCATTGCAGAGTAAAAATCTGAGAGACCTGCTGTACTCAGCCTCTCCAGCTTCATGAGGAACAGCTGCCGGTGAATGGTCATGTACAACACTGCTGCCTTCAGCCAGTGATGGCCCGACCAGAAGAAGTCCACCAGATTGTGTTGCATGTCTGTTTGCTGACCGGCAGGGGGATTGAGGACAGCCATAATTATCAGCACCCTCCCTCTATATGACACTTGGGACAGGAGCCACCTCCACCTGGCCAGTCTTGACACCACTGCCTGTGACAGCCCCTCCCAGTTTTTCCTTACCCACTTTTCCGAGCCCAGGTACACCCCCAATAATTTAAGCCCTTCACAACCCCACTGCAAACCCCCTGGAAGCAGAGGAGGAGCCCTATCCCCCCATGCCCCACATAACAGAGCTTTTCTCTTGCCCCAGTTTACCTTCGCTGATGAAGCTCCCTCGTACACCTTCAGACTGGTCTCTAGTGCCTGCATATCCTGATAATCCCTGACCATCACAGAAACATCATCTGCATATGCTGACACTGCTATGCCTGTCACCACATCCATTCCTGTCCAGCACACTCCCTGCAGTCTCCTGCGTAGCAGTCCTAAAAAAGGCTCAATGGCTAATATGTATAACTGCCCAGATAGAGGGCATCCTTGTCTAATGCCCTGTCTCACCCAGACTGGCCTACTGAGCCCCCCTCCCACCTTGACCATACATGACACCCCAGCATACAACAGCTTCACACAGGTCAAAAACCTTTCCCCAAACCCAAACATCACAATAAACAGATACTCATGGTCCACTCTATCAAAAGCCTTCTCTTGATCTAAAGAGACCAGTCCAAAGTTCACATTAGAACCTCTCGACAAGTCCAACATGTCCCTAATTAAGAACAAGTTGTCCGCGATTGAGCGTCCCGGTACACAATATGTTTGGTCCTTATGTACTATCGAGTCCAAATAGGACTTCAGTCTGTTAGAGAGGACTTTGGCAAATAGCTTGTAGTCCGCACAGAGTAATGCCACAGAAATCCAGTTCTTAAGTTCACACAAGTCCCCTTTTTTGGGCAGGAGAGTCAGAGCCGCCCGACGGCAGCTCATCGGCAACTCTCCTATCCCGATGCATTCACGCAACACGCAAAAGTCCTGTCCAATTATTCCCCAGAATTTTTTATAAAACTCCACTGGGAGTCCATCGATCCCCGGTGCACGACCGGGGGACATCTGGGTTACGGCCTCTGCCAGTTCATGGGACAACAGAGGAATGTCCATTTCATCCCTCTGTGCCAGAGAGAGCTTAGTCCTGCGAACAAGACTTGAGCACACATAGGATCACACACTTCTGCCCTACACAATTCAGTATAAAACTCCACAGTCCGCTCCCGCATCTCCCCCACCACAGAGGTCACCCTCCCATCAGACAGCCGTAGACAATGCATACCCTTGGCTTCACCGCTCTGTCTTTTCAAACCAAAGAAGAAGGAGCTGGGAGCATCCATCTCCTTGAGCATAGAGAACTTAGCTCTTACAAGTGCTCCCTTTGTTTTAACCTGGAAAAAACTACCCAGGTCCCTACGTAATTCGGCTAAATTAGCCTGGAGGCCTACATTGCCTTGCCCCACCATCTCTACCTCTATCTCACTAATACAATGCTCTATTTCCCCCAATACTCTCCTAGCCTCTGAGGATGAGAGAGCTGTGTACTGTTGACAGAAAAGCCGAATTTGGACTTTCCCCACATCCCACCATTGACTCAGAGACTCATACTCCTTTCTTCGCTGCCCTCACCTTTCCCAAAAGGTCTGGAAACCTGAGCAAAAAGTAACATTTTGTAAGAGCTTTACATTGAACTTCCAATAAGATGCCTGCCGGGGCCCTGGTGAAAAAGACAGGCGAGCCATGGTTATGTGATGATCCGAAAACCCCAACTGGAGAATGGTAGCGCCCAGCAGCCTATTGCTCCGATTCCTAGACATGTAAAACTGATCAAGTCGGGCTGCACTCACCCTAGCCCCAAAAACCTTCACCCATGTATACTGTCTTGTGTTTGGATGTGTAGTTCTCCAAACATCCACTAGGTCGATCTGATTAATGACGTCCATTAACACTCCCACTGACACTGAGTGAGGCTCTTCCCCATTTCTGTCTTTGGTCAAATCCATTGTACAGTTCCAGTCCCCTCTGACCACCAGCGTCTCCTCAGGCGCTACCTGTGAGAGTTCCAGTCCCCTCCGACCACCAGCGTCTCCTCAGGCGCTACCTGTGAGAGTTCTTGTCTAAGACTCCCAAATAGAACCCCTCTTTCTCTCCCTGTGTTAGGTGCATACACATTTATAAAGACAAAACCCATGTTGTTCATTTTTGCTTTTACAACAAGCAGCCTGCCTTTACACACCTCCTTTGAGGAGCAAAGTTTTACAGACAGCCCCTGTGCAAAAATGACTGCCACCCCTGCACTAAGATCTGTCCCATGGCTCAACACACAGGCAGCCCCTGTGCAAAAATGACTGCCACCCCTGCACTAAGATCTGTCCCATGGCTCAACACACAGACAGCCCCGGTGCAAAAAGGACTGCCACCCCTGCACTAAGATTTGTCCCATGGCTCAACACACAGACAGCCCCGGTGCAAAAAGGACTGCCACCCCTACACTAAGATTTGTCTCATGGATCAACACACAGACAGCCCCGGTGCAAAAAGGACTGCCACCCCTGCACTAAGATTTGTCCCATGGCTCAACACACTTGCCCCTTTCCACCAGAGCCCCCAATCGACTTCATTCAACACATCACTATGCGTCTCCTGCAGAAACAACACCTGTACTTGTTTTTGTTTTACATATTCACCCAACACACTCCTCTTTCCCGCATCTCTGGCACCATTTATATTGAGCGATCCTACCCGAAGAGTCTCCATAAGAAGTGGGAGAAAAGCCAGCAGAGAAAGTGACCAATAGCAAAGCTCGAAAAGCCCCAGTTTCAGAAAGAAAATATACATCTAAACAGTGTCTGAAGGTAAACCTTTACGCACTGTTGTGACCCACTTCCTCAACCTAAACCGTTTCCTGGGTGAGAGGACACCACGCCCCTCATTTTTCATAGCATGTTGTACTGATCTTACAAACTTTCTAGGGTCAGAAAAAAAGCCTCAAGATTTACTTTTTTCCCCTTAGTCTCATTCAGGAACCTTGTCAATTCTCTCAACGTGTACTTAGACCCCTCTGCTTGACTGGCTGTCAGCTCCGGGCCCATTGAAGAGGAGTCAGAAAAAAATAACTCCTCATCCTCAGACTCACTTTTCTCCTCATCTCTATCTCCCACCCTGACCAGCTGCCCTTTCTCTCTGGTTAGGGCTTCACCCCACAGCAACAGGTAACATTTCCATGGTGCCTTTGTCCACATCCTTTTTCCTTTTCCGCTTGACACCCTCCTTCTCCTCCCCTTATCTCTTATACTTCCCCACTATACTCTCCTCATCCACTAGAATAACCTGACTAGACCCAGTATCATCTACACCACCCTCCTCCTCCCCTCTAGTCTCTTACACTTCCCCACTATACTCTCCTCATCCACTAGAATAACCTGACTAGACCCAGCATCATCTACACCACCCTCCATAGTATGACTAGGCCCAGAATCATCTACACCACCCTCCCTAGCATAACTAGGCCCAGAATAACCTACACCACCCCCCATAGCATGACTAGGCCCAGAATAATCTACACCACCCTCCATAGCATAACTAGGCCCAGCCTCAGCTACCCCACCATCTCTAGCCTGACTAGACCCAGCCTCCACTACCTCACCATCTTGAGCCTGACTATACCCAGCCTCAGCTACCTCACCATCTTGAGCCTGACTAGGCCCAGCCTCAGCTACCCCACCATCTCTAGCCTGACTAGGCCCAGCCTCAGCTACCCCACCATCTCTAGCCTGACTAGACCCAGCCTCAGCTACACCACCATCTCTAGCCTGACTAGGCCCACCTCATCTACACCACCATCTCTAGCCTGACTAGGCCCAGCCTCATCTACACCACCTTCCCTGGCATGACTAGGGCCCAGCTTCTGCATCTCCTTACCCCCTGCACTTTGACCTTGATTTCCCCCACTGGCGCTTGTACCCTCACCTTGTCTACAGGCTTTATGTGGGCACGCAACGCTCTTATGCCCCAATCCCCACACTCAAAACACCATAGACTATCTGTGCTGGCAAACCCTGCATAGAGCCCCTCCCCGTGCCTCACTTTAAAATGCACATTTAGTTGTTGCTCGTTGTTGTTCAGAAACGTAAACACTTGCCTCCGGAACGAAACAACGTGCTTAACGGCATCTGCCTGAAAGCCTGCCGACAGTACACGAAAACCGCTAGCAAACTTACCAAAACGACTCAGCTCTTTCCTGATTTGGTCATCCGTAATAAACTGAGGCAAATTTGCAACTACCACTCTTGTCGAAGGGGTAGAGAGAGGTGAAATTGACACCAACACATCCCTTACAAATATTCCGCTAGCAATTAGCCTACCAACCAAATTAGCCCTTTCATGAACACAACCACAGCTTTGTTCATTCTAGAAGCAGAAAGTATAAATTCAGCTCCTACTTGTTCACTGACCGCGAGCAGAACCTCCTCCACCTTAACTCCATTCTCAGGAACATACCTGAATCCATGCCGTATCGACAGTGTCTCCTCCGTGCTAGGCTGAGAAGCCATCGCACACACCACACCTTCCAAACTCTAGGAAAGTTACTCTGTCCTCTTCCACCCTAACTTTGAAAAAACTGTGGATACCGCTAAAACAAATATTGCATAGAAAAATAAAATTGAAAGAAAAGACCAAGAAAAGAATCAAGAAAGTTAGTTAGGACGGAGCCCTCCGCACCAAACACTCAAACTCCAAAAAACTCCCAGCATGCACTGCAAGAGAGAGAGAGAGAGAGAGAGAGAGAGAGAGAGAGAGAGAGAGAGGTGAAAAAGGGAGAGGCTGTGGGAGCTAAATGCCCTTCTATAATTCAATCTCATCATAAAGCCTGAATCTATTCCAATCAATACAATCATAGAAGTTCCCAAATAAAAACAGCAAAAATACCTTTCTATTTCTTGTGCCTGTCTCGTTTTCTGAAAAAACAAACACGTAAATTGCTGCATAGTGACTGCTATAATTCATTCCACAATGAGGTGAATGTCTTCTATTCTCATTTGTGGTCTCGCAATTAGTTGGAACGGTGGGATTTGTCTTTTTCTTGATTGTGGCTCTGTCAATTTCTATTCTATTCACTGTTGATTCTTTCTCATGTAGGACGAAAAGTGAGGTGGGGCTCGATGGAGATGGAAAAGTGGAGTATTGGTTGATTTAATGCCAGCCTGATTCAGGAGCTGCATCGACTGACTGACTGCAGAGCCACTCATGTATATCTGAACTATTGATGAGACAATCAAGACTCCATTTCTGTTAGAGGAGATTCTACTTCACTGGAGCTGCTTCACTGGAGCTGCAGTCCGTTTACATGTGAGATCAAACACAGAACCTATAGGCCTGCTTAGGTTTACATGTGGATTTTTAGACATGTTCTCTACGGTTTCCTGTTTCCTGTGTCCTTTTCCCAGTTCCTGTTCCCTTTAGTCACAGATTACATAAAGCTGAATGACATCTCCTGATGTTTATAACAGGTGAACTATTCCTCCCTGCACTGCCTGTGTTTCAGTCATAACAATAATGATAGATAATGCTGTGAGGAGTGAATCGTATACACGTCAAACCCAGTGAGGTGCTAGACAGAGGATATATATTAGTAAATAGTTACAATATGTGTTTTCACACTCTTCTGCACCCGTAAGAAAATGTGCTAGCCATCACAGGCCTCTGTGACATGTTATGGCAGACAATGGGCTATTCCTATTCCTCGTGTTAGGTGGATTTGTAAAAGGGAGATGACATCAACCCAAAAGGTTTTTAAAGGGGAGCAAAATATTCTGTAGACATCTTGTTCTTCCGCAATAGACTCTGAAATTAATGTCCTGGGGGTAACTGACAATGCAGGATTGGTGATGTAGTCAAACAACTCTCGTAAATATTCTGAAATAACCAAAATATCCTATCTATCCCCAGTCTCCATAAAATACTGCAATGCACTGTAAAAAAAATTTGCATTATTGATTCCATTCGCTTATTGCAGGTCGCAGTGGAACCTTGAAGGAGAGGGGGGTCACTAGGAAGGAGGGTGTGTGTGTGCGTGTTGTGGCGGGGGGCGGGGGGTTGAAGAGAGGTCATTATTGGAAAGTGATTGGAGGGCAAGCGATGCCGTTATGAGTTTATTGACATGGCTGTCATTCGCCAGTGAGGGCGTTTGTCGCATGCGTGTGTCGTGTATGTTAAGGCAAAATGGTCTCAGGACAATGTGTTATTCTGTACTTAAAATCTGTGACATTCCATTTAGTATGATATGTTAAGTTACTTTATCATTTATTTATGGTATTATTACTCGAACATGCAACCTTTGGATTGCTAGACGGTCACTATTACGCCCATCCATCCTCCCCAGCCAAAACCCCCCTACACCATTAGCACACATCATACTGTACAGTATGTTGGAGGTGCTAAGAAATTCATATAGTATGTTTCGTATGGCTCTGAGGCCAGGCTGGATTATGGAGGGAATGACTAAGTGGCTTAACTTTTTATTGGTATGATATTGATTGATAATAGTTTGCCTTATTGATCCCCCTCAGGTTTACAGTTCTCTAACATGTCATCAGACAGCAGACTGCATGTTGCC
This sequence comes from Oncorhynchus clarkii lewisi, assembly GCF_045791955.1. NCBI lineage: Eukaryota > Metazoa > Chordata > Actinopteri > Salmoniformes > Salmonidae > Oncorhynchus > Oncorhynchus clarkii. The sequence goes on along the minus strand of NC_092173.1, from coordinate 31,109,914 downwards.
TGCACTTAGTTTAACTCTCATTTATGATGGATGAACTCAGACGACTGGGATTGCTCCATCTGTACTGCTGCATGCCAGTGCATTGACATGCATACCAACACACACACACACACACACACACACACACACACTAAAAAATAAAAACATACACATATCTAATTACACTATATAAGATTTATCCTCTGTAACCTCAAACTGTCCTTAAGTTGTGATTTGATAGGGCCTCTATAGATGACCAGTATAAACCACAGGAAGACAAGACAGCATATCTACAGTATAGAGCACAGGAAGACGAGACAGCATATCTACAGTATAAACCACAGGAAGACGGGACAGCATATCTACAGTATAGACCACAGCAAGACGAAACAGCATATCTACAGTATAGACCACAGGAAGACGAGACACCATATCTACAGTATAAACCACAGGAAGACGAGACAGCATATCTACAGTATAGACCACAGGAAGAAGAGACAGCATATCTACAGTATAGACCACAGGAAGACGAGACAGCATATCTACAGTATAGACCACAGGAAGACGAGACAGCATATCTACAGTATAGACCACAGGAAGACGAGACAGCATATCTACAGTATAGACCACAGGAAGAAGAGACAGCATATCTACAGTTTTGACCACAGAAAGATGAGACATCATATCTACAGTATAGACCACAGGAAGACGAGACAACATCTTGAGCAATAGGATAACCTGATAGTCCTCATTTCTGAAAGGGATTAACCTGAGACACAGGTTCAGACAGACATCCTGTCTTTAAAAGCATTGAAGGAAGTGAGCTGGCATCTGTGAGTGGTGAGAGAGAGCTCAGTCCTTCTATCAAGCCCTTCATCATCATCATCGATTGGCCGGCTGAGGACGAAGTGAGAGTGAAACGAGATAGAGAAGCAGAGAGGTTGGCGGAGGAAGAGAGAGATATGGCAGACAGAGAGAGAGCAACAGAGAGAGAGAGAGAGAGAGAGAGAGAGAGAGAGAGAGAGATACCATTGAGTATATTACACTGATGACACAGCCTTGATCTGCCTGTTGCATGATGACGAGGAACACCATGGCTCGGTCCTAAAGGACTTTGTAGAGTGGTGTGACGAATCACACTTGGTCCTCAATACCAACAAGACCAAAGAGAATTCAGGGAGCGAACAACACCTACCTCTGTAACATCTATCAGAGGTCAGAACATAGAGATTGTAGAGGAAGACAAATATCTGGGTCTCCTCTTGGACAATAAGCTTCAGTGGAGTAAATATACAGATGTGATCTACAAAAAGAGTCAACAGAGACTGTACTTTCTCAGAAAGCTGGGCTATTTTCATGTTTACTGGACTATACTGGCTCGGTCTTGCAAATATTTCATTGAGAGTATTTAACATTGTTGTATTGTTTTGCTTTGGCAATGCCCTTGTCAGCCAGAAAGAAATAGGATTATCACCACAGTAAGTATGGTACTTGGAATCAAACAGACAGGCTTGGATAAGATCTTTAAGGTTAGTGTCCTCAGAAAGGCTCACCAAATTATTAAAGACCCAAGCCACCCCCTGTACCCAGACTTTGAACTACTCCCCCCTGGTTGCATGTACAGGGCAACCCCCCCCCCCCCCCGGCAGAAATAACCGAACTAGACAATAATTTGTGCCAGGAGTGGTATCCCTCCTAAACAGCTCGGGCTAATGCTCTTTTCGACCCATTAAGACAAGCAGGCCAGTCTCTTTTTTTGTTATGTACCTGTTGTGAATGTTCTATTGTCAATTTGTTGTCTAGTGTATTTAAACACCACTTTAAATACTGCAACAACATTTCCCCACTGGGACAATAACATCAGTAAGTAAGTATAAGACGTGAGGTGTCATCGTGTACATTGGCCCTTTGTCTTAATGTAGATGAATCTGTCTTTCTATCACATCTGGCTCTGTCTAAATAGACACAGCATCCCTTTATCTTCCTACAGGCTGTCCTAAAGAACCATTTAGATTTGGCCATATGTCTGTTTGCAGTCTATGGTCTGTTTAATAACAGATTGGAGTCAGCACTATAACACCATCTATCATCATCACAACACACATCCAGACACGCACGCACACACAGTTGAAGTTGGAAGTTTACATACACTTAGGTTGGAGTCATTCAAGCTAAATTTTCAACCACTCCACATATTTCTTGCTAACAAACTATAGTTTGGCAAGTCGGTTAGGACATCTACCTTGAGCATGACTATTTTCCAACAATTGATTACAGATTATTTAATTCATAATTCACTGTATCACAATTCCAGTGGGTCAGAAGTTTACATACACGAAGATGACTGTGCCTTTAAAAAGCTTTGAAAATTCCATAAAATTATGTCATGGCTTTATAAGCTTCTCAATTGGTGGTGTACCTGTGGATGTATCTCAAGGCCTACCTTAAAATCAGTGCCTCTTTGCTTGACATCATGGGAAAATCAAAAGAAATCAGAGAAGACCTCAGAAAAAAAATTGTGGACCTTCACAAGTCTGGTTCATACTTGGGAACAATTTCCAAACACCTGAAGGTACCACGTTCATCTGTACAAACAATAGTATGCAATTATAAACACCAACAACAGCAAAGGACCTTGTGAAGACGCTGGAGGAAACAAGTACAAAATAATCTACAGTGGGGCAAAAAAGTATTTAGTCTGCCACCAATTGTGCAAGTTCTCATACTTACAAAGATGAGAGGCCTGTAATTTTCATAATAGGTACACTTCAACTATGACCGACAAAATGAGGAGAAAAAATCCAGAAAATCACATTGTAGGATTTTTAATGAATTTATTTGCAAATTATGGTGGAAAATAAGTATTTGGTCAATAACAAAAGTTTATCTCAATACTTTGTTATATACCCTTTGTTGGCAATGACAGAGGTCAAACGTTTTCTGTAAGTCTTCACAAGGTTTTCACACACTGTTGTCGGTATTTTGGCCCATTCCTCCATGCAGATCTCCTCTAGAGCAGTGATGTTTTGGGGCTGTTGCTGGGCAACACGGACTTTCAACTCCCTCCAAAGGTTTTCTATGGGGTTGAGATCTGGAGACTGGCTAGGCCACTCCAGGACCTTGAAATGCTTCTTACGAAGCCACTCCTTCGTTGCCCGGGCGGTGTGTTTGGGATCATTGTCATGCTGAAAGACCCAGCCACGTTCTTCAATGCCCTTGCTGATGGAAGGAGGTTTTCACTTCAAATCTCATGATACATGCCTCCAATCATTCTTTCCTTTACACGGATCAGTTGTCCTGGTCCCTTTGCAGAAAAACAGCCCCAAAGCATGATGTTTCCTCCCCCATGCTTCACAGTAGGTATGGTGTTCTTTGGCTGCAACTCAGCATTCTTTGTCCTCCAAACACGACAAGGTGAGTTTTTACCAAAAAGTTATATTTTGGTTTCATCTGACCATATGACATTCTCCGAATCTTCTTCTGAATCATCCAAATGCGCTCTAGCAAACTTCAGACGGGCCTGGACATGTACTGGCTTAAGCAGGGGGACACGTCTGGCACTGCAGGATTTGAGTCCCTGGCGGCGTAGTGTGTTACTGATGGTAGGCTTTGTTACTTTGGTCCCAGCTCTCTGCAGGTCATTCACTAGGTCCCCCCGTGTGGTTCTGGGATTTTTGCTCACCCTTCTTGTGATCATTTTGACCCCACGGGGTGAGATCTTGCGTGGAGCCCCAGATCGAGGGAGATTACCAGTGGTCTTGTACGTCTTTCATTTCCTAATAATTGCTCCCACAGTTGATTTCTTCAAACCAAGCTGCTTACCTATTGCAGATTCAGTCTTCCCAGCCTGGTGCAGGTCTACAATTTTATTTCTGGTGTCCTTTGACAGTTTTTTGGTCTTGGCCATAGTGGAGTTTGGAGTGTGACTGTTTGAGGTTGTGGACAGGTGTCTTTTATACTGATAACAAGTTCAAACAGGTGCCATTAATACAGGTAACGAGTGGACAGAGGACCCTCTTAAAGAAGAAGTTACAGGTCTGTGAGAGCCAGAAATCTTGCTTGTTTGTAGGTGACCAAATACTTATTTTCCACCATAATTTGAAAATAAATTCATAAAAAATCCTACAATGTGATTTTCTAATTTTTTCTGTCATAGTTGAAGTGTACCTATGATGAAAATTACAGGCCTCTCTCATCTTTTTAAGTGGGAGAACTTGCACAATTGGTGGCTGACTAAATACTTTTTTGCCCCACTGTATATATAGAGTTAGTGACCTCAGCTGCAACCCTAAATCACTCCAGAGAACCCGTTTCCACAGCTCGAATGGCCAATGGCGGCGAACTTAACACCACTCCAGCATTGCACATGGTGATTTTAGGCTTGTGTGCGGTCATGGAAACCCATTTCAGGAAGCTCCTGTTGAACAGTTCTAGTGCTGACGTTGCTTCCAGAGGCAATTTGGAACTCTGTAGTGAGTATTGCAACTGAGGACATACTATCTATACGTGTTCTGCAGTCCCGTTCTGTGAGCTTGTGTGGCCTACCACTTTTCTGCTGAACCGTTATTGCTCCTAGACGTTTCCACTTCACAATAACAGCACATACAGTTGACAAGGGCAGCTCTAGCAGGGCAGAAATCTGACAAAAGAACTTGTGGGAAAAATGACGGTGCAGCGTTGACAGTCACTGAGCTCCTCAGTAAGGTCATTCTGTTGCCAATGTTTGTCTATGGAGATTCCATGGCTGTGTGCTCGATTTTAAACATCTATCAGCAATGCGTGAAGCTTAAATAGCCGAATCCACTAATTTGAATACTTCTGTATATACTGTATAGTGTGTCTGTATATATATATATAGAGTGAGTGACCTCAGCTTCAACCCTAACTCTGCAGCGGAACGTACCAGTATATACAGAGCTACACTGATGTTATGGACTCATATTCAACAGCTTCCTCTTACTGCGACTAGGGCTGCAGCACAACTCACGGCATACAGTGTCTGACTTATTCCACAGATGGCACATAAGAAAATCAATACCGCAGACTTTATTTTTGTCAATATTTTATAAAAGCAATGAGAGGAGGAGAGAGAGCATGAGAAACAGCAACAGAAAGAGAGGGTGAAGACAAAACTTTGGCAGAGAGAATGAGAAAATAGATTGTGTCGGAGAAAGAATGGAGAGAAAGAAAAATACAGACGGAATAGAGTAACTCCGTAAGGTCTGAATAACAGGAAGGAGGATGTCACGTTGTATAAGGATTGGAGACAGGTGCAGGAATACGTAATAGGGTTTTTTATTACTCCACCCAAAATACCAAGTCATGAAAAAAGCACAGGGACGAAGCCCAAAACAAAACACATATATAAAATACACAAGGATGTAACCCAAACAAAGAGCGAGGTTTAAACCTCTAAATATTACACGGGATGAGACCCGTCATAACACTACACGGGACCCGAAATAACAAGTGCACAATACATGCAGCATGAAAGCCGAATCAAAGCACAGGTTCACATAAGACCAACGGACATGGGAAAAATAACCGAGAAGGACAATGGGGAACAGAGGGCACATATATAACATACTAATCAGGGGGAATGGGAACACGGTGTGCGGAATGAGACAAGACATTCTGGGGTTGGTGGTAATGAATCCAGTTCAGTGTCGCCTAGTAAGCTGGTGACGTAGACCTCCGGAGGTGGTGCATGGAATGAGCAGCAGTACCGGGGGAATCAGTGACAGTACCTCCCCACGACACGCTGCACCAGCAGCGGGATGACACCGGCCTCTGGGAGGACCAAGGGGTGCGGTGCGGGTTGGTCAGGATGCCGACGGAGAAAATCCCTGGTCAGCAAATCATCCAGGATGTCCACCACAGGAATCCAGCACTGCTCCTCTGGGCTGCACCCCTCCCAGTTGAATGAGGTACTGGAGACGACCCGCCCGATGCCTCGAATCCAGAACTTCCCTCGATATCCAGAAGAGGAGGCGGGACGTTACGGTGTCCAGCCTCAGTGAGGGGATCAAGCACCACTGGCCTGAGGAGAGTCTGGTTATTGCGGTGATCAGCAGGGAGTTGCAAACGGTACGTTACCTCATTAACCCTCCTCAGGACTTTAAATGGCCCCAAAAACCGCGGGCTCAGATTCCGGCAGGGCAGGCGGAAGGGCAGGTTCTAGGTGGAGAGCCAGACACGCTCAACTGGTGTGATGGATCTCGTCCTCCTCTTCTGAGGAGGAGTAGCGAGAAGGATCAGAGGACCAATGCGCAGCGTGGTAAGTGTCCATAATGTTTAATCAAACACAACAGAACACTGGAACAAAACAATAAATGTGAATGAACGAAACAGTCCCGTGTGGTAACAAACACTGACACGGAAGACAGAAAATAAACACCCACGAAACACAGGTGGATAAAGGCTACCTAAGTATGATTCTCTATCAGAGACAACTAATGACACCTGCCTCTGATTGAGAACCATACTAGGCCGAACACAGAAACCAACATAGAAAAACAAACATAGACTGCCCACCCCAACTCACGCCCTGACCATACTAAAACAAAGACAAAACAAAGGAACTAAGGTCAGAACGTGACAGTACCCCCCCGCCGACGTCAGACTGGGGACCCAAGCCGCGGGTCCCGAATGGACGGGAGACTCCGGCAGCGCCGGACAGGCGGGAGACTCCGGCAACGCCGGACAGGCGGGAGACTCTGGCAGCCCTGGGCAGGAGGAAGGCTCTGGCAGCGCTGGACAGGCGGGAGCACCTGTAGGGAGGAGACGGAGAGACTGCCTGGTGCGGGGTGCTGCCACCGGAGGGCTGGTGCGTGGAGGTGGCACCAGATAGACCGGACCGTGAAGGCGCACTGGAGCTCTTGAGCACCGAGCCTGCCCAACCTTACCTGGTTGAATGCTCCCCGTAGCCAGGCCAGTGCGGCGAGGTGGAATAGCGCGCACTGGGTTGTGCTGGCGAACCGGGGACACCATGTGTAAGGCTGGTGCCATGTACACCGGCCCGAGGAGACGCAATGGAGACCAGATGCGCTGAGCCAGATTCATGGCACCTGGCTCGATGCCCACTCTATCCCGGCCGATACGAGGCACTGCAATGTACCGCACCGGGCTAAGCATGCGTACTGCATAACACGGTGCCTGCCCGGTCCCTCTTGCTCTCTGGTAAGCACGGGAAGTTGGCGCAGGTCTCCTACCTGACTTCGCCACACTCCCCGTGTCCCTCCCCCCAATACATTTTTGGGGCTGCCTCTCGGGCTTCCAGCCGCGCTGCCGTGCTGCATCCTCATAACGCCGCCTCTCGACTTTCGCTGTCTCTAGCTCTGCCTTGGGGCGGCGATATTCCCCCGGCTGTGCCCATGGTCCCTTGCCGTCCAGAATCTCCTCCCATGTCCAGGAGTCCTGATCTCGCTGCTGCTGCTGCCCGTTTCCACGCTGCTTGATCCTTTGGTGGTGGGTGTTTCTGTAATGGATCTCGTACTCCTCTTCTGAGGAGGAATAGCGAGACAGATCGGAGGACCAATGCGCAGCGTTGTAAGTGTCCATAATGTTTAATCAAACACAACAGAACACTGGAACAAAACAATAAACGTGAATAAACAAAACAGTCCCGCGTGGTAACAAACACTGACACGGAAGACAGAAAATAAACACCCACGAAACACAGGTGGAAAAAGGCTACCTAAGTATGATTCTCAATCAGAGACAACTAACGACACCTGCCTCTGATTGAGAACCATACTAGGCCGAACACAGAAACCAACATAGAAAAACAAACATAGACGGCCCACCCCAACTCACCAGACAAAACAAAGGAACTAAGGTCAACTGGAGAGAAAAGTCACCTCACTGCGGTGGCGGTCGGCCTGTTTCTTGTGCGGTCGGCCTGTTTCTGGAGACGAGTGTGTGCAGCGTTCCAGGTCTCCTCAGCGTGCCAAAACCACTCATCCACCGCAGGGGCCTTGGTCTGGCTAGAATGCCAAGGTGCCAGGGCAGGATGATACCCCAACACACACTGGAAAGGAGTGAAATTAGTGGAGGAGTGGCGGAAGGAATTCTGCACATACTCAGCCCAAGAAGAGTCTCCACAGTTTGCATGGCCAAGCCCAGGCAGAGGATGGAGGTGACAAGCTTTGGAAAACGGGTCCACAACAACGAGAACGGTGGTGCTCCCTGGGAGGGGGGAAGGTCAGTGACAAAGTCCACTGAGAGGTGAGACCAGGGTCATTGTGGAACCGGCAGGGGAAGGAACTTTCCATAAGGGAGGTGTCTGGGTGTCTTTGACTGAGCACAGACGGAGCAGGAAGAGACATAAATCAGGGCGTCCGTAGCTAAGGTGGGCCACCAGTACTCCTCAGACAGGCAGGCGATGGTACGGCTTATCCCAGGATGACCCGACACAGGCACTGTGTGCGCCCAGGTAAGGAGGCGGTCCCGCACATCTGTGGGCACGGGTGTCCGGGCAATGTGCAGGTGCAGGTTCCGTGTGCAGGGCCTGCTGTATGTCGGAGTCCACATCCCACACCACTGGCGCGATGATACGGAATGGAGGGATGATGGAGGTCTCTTCTCCCTGCCTCTCCTCTGCGTCATAGAGGCAAGAAAGACTTCCGCCTTCACGTTCTTCATGCCTGGCCTATAGGAAAGGGTGAATTGGAACCTGGCAAAGAATAGAGCCCACCTGGCCTGTCTCGGGTTTAGCCTCTTCGCTGCCCTGACGTACTCCAGGTTGTGGTGGTCTGTCCACACCAGGAAAGGGTGTTTGGACCTCTCCAGCCAGTGCCTTCAAAGCCTTCTTGACTGCCAAGAGTTCCTGGTCCCCTACATCGTAATTCCTCTGGGCAGTTCCCAGCTGCTTGGAGTTGAAGGCGCAGGGCCGCAGCTTTGGAGGGCTTCCGGTGCACTGGAACAGTACTGCCCCAACTCCTACTTCAGAAGCATCCACCTCGACGATGAAGGGGAGTGATGGGTCGGGATGTGCCAGCATGGGAGCAGTGGTGAGGCGTGCCTTCAGTGTCTCGAATGCCCTCTCCGCCTCCGCCATCCAACGAAGCCGCTGGGGACCTCCTCTCAGCAGGGAGGTAAGAGGCACGACAACCGTGTTGAAGGCCCGGATGAACCTCCTGAAATAGTTGGCGAACCCCAGGAATTGCTGGACTACTTTCACGGAGTTGGGGATGGGCCATGACCTGACTGCGCTGACGCGTTGCTCCTCCATATCCATGGCCTCGGTCTCCGCATAGGAGGGGATAGACATGTCCTCTCGGGAGGGCTGCATCAGGCAGCAGGTCAATGGCACAGTCCCAGGGGCGATGAGGAGGCAGGCGTGTAGCCTGGGTCTTAGAGAAAACCCGGTGCAGATCCTGGTATTCCTCTGGTAAGGGGGGCGTGGTCCGGACTTTCCGCCATAGTGGTGTTGACGCGAGACACCTCCCCTGAGTTGGAGCAAGGGAATTCACTGGCTTGTCACGTCCTCGCCTATTAGTGTATAGAGGGCAAGGCGGGGAAAAATGAACCCCTTTCTCCACAATAGGAGCAGAGGCCCAGATTCCTCTCAGATTCCTCCTTCAAACGTGCAGAGCCCACCTTCATCGGCTCTGGCAATGGAGCAGGTGTAGCTATGAGCTCCGGATTCCCTGCATGTCTTCGTCGGGACCGCAGGAGGTTGTCCAACCGAATCGCCATGCTGATGAGCTGGACGAGTGATAGGCTGTCATCACTGCAGGCTAACTCTGTCTGTACTTCCTACTGTAGTTCGCTGTGGAAAACTGTGACCAGAGCCGACTTCTTCCATCCGGTGGAGGCCATGATGGTCCGGAACTCCAGGGCGAACTCCTACTAGTTCCTAGATCGGAATAGTTTTTTTTATTACTCCACCCAAAATACCACGTCATGAAAAAAGCATGGGAACGAAGCCCAAAACAAACACATATATAAAATACACAGGGATGTAATCCAAACAGAGCGAGGTTTAAACCTCTAAATATTACACTGAACGAGATCCGTCATAACACTACACGGGACGAGTGCTATCTCTTGGTGGTAATGAATCCTGTTCAGTGTCGCCTAGTAAGCTGATGACGTAGACCTCCGGAGCTGGTGTACGGAATGAGCAGCAGTACCGGGGGAATCCGTGACAGAAGAGGAGGATTAGAAATGTATCCAATTTCATTTGAATGGGGAGAATGATGGGAGTCTTAATACTTAATCATTCAATTACCAGCTACTAAATCCACACTCATGAATAAATAAATTGATAGTCATAATGTGTCAATTTGCATGCATTTAGATGCAGGCATCTGCTGGTTGTGTTTGCTTTGTGCGTGGGAGGGGAGCACCTCGAAAAATGAGCTGAGAGTTCTAAAAGTAGTTTGTATTATTTCTTTGCTGTTTTTTTACTGCCTTTGAGCTAATGTCTTTGAACACTAGGAAAGTATATTTACTACAGCTGTGGAGAGAAGGAGAGGGAGAGAGAGAGAGACGGGGAGAGGCAGAGAGAAGGAGAGGGAGAGAGAGAGAGAGAGAGAGAGAGAGAGAGAGAGAGAGAGAGAGATGGAGGAAGAGGGAGCGAGGGAGGGAGAAAGGGAGAGGGGGAGAGTGGGAGGGAGAGAGAGAGAGGGAGATGGGGAGAGGCAGAGAGAGAGGGAGAGAGGGCGGCAGATATGTTTTTTTAAGAGATAGAGAGGCAGAGGGTACAGGGAGGGAAATAAAATCCTAGATCCATTTTACTTGGGTTTTTCTCTGAAGTATTTCAGCTGTTTTTGCAGTGAGGAACTCTAAGCTGTAGACCTCTACAACTTCACTCAGTCTCAGTCCTCAAAATGAGAGAGAGAGAGAGATAGAGAGAGCAAAATAGTTATTTGTCAAAGGGACTAAAATATGGAGGAAGATGGAGAACTAAGAAAGAGTATGAGAGAGATGGAGGAGGGGGAGGGAGGAGGGGGAAGGTGAAAGCCTCAAGCAATAAGAATATGAACAAACATACTGTATTGTTTTATTATAGTAATTCTTCATATTCATGGTCATCGTTATAGTCATCATTCATTTTGGCAATGGCCATATAATTGGATTGAACTGTGACGGATAGATAAATCTATATATAAACGTGGTGGTTCGAGCCCTGAATGCTGATTGGCTGACAGCCGAGGTATATCAGACCGTATACCACGGGTATGACAAAACATGTATTTTTACTGCTCTAATTACGTTGATAACCAGTTTATGATAGTAATAAGGCACCTCGGGCGTTTGTGGTATATAGCCAATATAGCATGGCTAAGGGCTGTGTCCAGGCACTCCACGTTGTGTCGTGTGTAAGAACAGCCCTTAGCCGTGGTATATTAGCCATTTGTGGCTATATACTGCAAACGCCTGAGGTGCCTTATTGCTATTATAAACTGGTTTTGTCATACCCGTGGTATACGGTCTGATATACCAAGGCGCCTTATTGCTTAAAATATATATACAACACGAGTCAAAAGTTTGGACACACCTACTCATTCCAGGGTTTTTCTTTATTTTCAGTTTTTTATACATTGTAGAATAATAGTGAAGACTTCAAAACTATGAAATAACACATATGGAATCATGTAGTAACCAAAAAAAGTGATAAACAAATCAAAATATATTTAATATTTGCACACTCTAGGAATTCTCTCAACCAGCTTCATGAGATAGTCACCTGGAATGCATTTCAATTAACAGGTGTGCCTTGTTAAAAGTTCACTTGTAGAATTTCTTCCCTTCTTAATGTATTTGAGTCAATCAGATGTGTTGTGACAGGGTAGGGGTGGTATACAGAAGATAGCCCTATTAGTTCATATTATGGCAAGAACAGCTCAATAAGCTAAGAGAAACGACAGTCCATCATTAATGTAAGACATGTTCAGTCAATCCGGAGAATTTCAAGTGCAATTTCAAGTGCAGTCGCAAAAACCATCAAGCGCTATGACGAATCTGACTCTCATGAGGACCGCCACAGGAAAGGAAGACCCAGAGCTACCTCTGCTGTAGACGATAAGTTCATTAGCGTTACCAGCCTCAGTAATTGCAGCACAAATAAATGTATCACAGAGTTCAAGTAACAGACACATCTCAACATCAACTGTTCAGAGGAGACTGTGTGAATCAGGCCTTCATGGTCGAATTGCTGTGAAGGAACCACTACTAAAAGACATCAATACAAAGAAGAGACTTGCTTGGGCCAAGAAACATGAGCAATGGACATTAGACTGGTGGAAATCTGTCCTTTGGTCTGATGAGTCCAAATGTAAGATTTTTGGTTCCAACCGCCGTGTCTTTGCGAGACGCAGAGTAGGTGAACGGATGATATCCGCATGTGTGGTTCCTACCATGAATCATGTGGGAGGAAGTGTGATGTTGTGGGAGGAAGTGTGATGTTGTGGGGGTGCTTTGCTGGTGACACTATCTGTGATTCATTTAGAATTCAAGGCACACTTAGCCAGCATGGATACCACAGTATTCTGCAGTGATACGCCATCCCATCTGGTTTGCGCTCAGCAGGACTATCATTTGGTTTTAAACAAAACAATGACACAACACACCTCCAGGCTGTGTAAGGGCTATTTGACCAAGGAAAGTGATGGAGTGCTGCATCAGATGACCTGGCCTCCACAATCACCCGACCTCAACCCAATTGAGATGGCTTAGGATGAGTTAGACCGCAGAGGGAAGGAGTTGTAGCCAAAAACTGTTCAGCATATGTGGGAACACCTTCAAAAATGGTTGAGAGAATGCCAAGCGTGTGCAAAGCTGTCATCAAGGCAAAGGGTGGCTACTTTGAAGAACACTTTATATATACAGTGGGGCAAAAAAGTATTTAGTCAGCCACCAATTGTGCAAGTTCTCCCACTTAAAAAGATGAGAGAGGCCTGTAATTTTCATCATAGGTACACTTCAACTATGACCGACAAAATGAGAAAAAAAATCCAGAAAATCACATTGTAGGATTTTTTATGAATTTATTTGCAAATTATGGTGGAAAATAAGTATTTTGTCAATAACAAAAGTTTATCTCAATACTTTGTTATATACCCTTTGTTGGCAATGACAGAGGTCAAACGTTTTCTGTAAGTCTTCACAAGGTTTTCACACACTGTTGCTGGTATTTTGGCCCATTCCTCCATGCACATCTCCTCTAGAGCAGTGATGTTTTGGGGCTGTTGCTGGGCAACACGGACTTTCAACTCCCTCCAAAGATTTTCTATAGGGTTGAGATCTGGAGACTGGCTAGGCCAATCCAGGACCATGAAATGCTTCTTACGAAGCCACTCCTTCGTTGCCCGGGCGGTGTGTTTGGGATCATTGTCATGCTGAAAGACCCAGCCACGTTTAATTTTCAATGCCCTTGCTGATGGAAGGAGGTTTTCACTCCAAATCTCACGATACATGGCCCCATTCATTCTTTCCTTTACACGGATCAGTCGTCCTGGTCCCTTTGCAGAAAAACAGCCCCAAAGCATGATGTTTCCACCACCATGCTTCACAGTAGGTATGGTGTTCTTTGGATGCAACTCAGCATTCTTTGTCTTCCAAACACGACAAGTTGAGTTTTTACCAAAAAGTTCTATTTTGGTTTCAACTGACCATATGACATTCTCCCAATCTTCTTCTGGATCATCCAAATGCTCTCTAGCAAACTTCAGACAGGCCTGGACATGTACTGGCTTAAGCAGGGGGACACGTCTGGCACTGCAGGATTTGAGTCCCTGGCGGCGTAGTGTGTTACTGATGGTAGGCTTTGTTACTTTGGTCCCAGCTCTATGCAGGTCATTCACTAGGTCCCCCCGTGTGGGATTTTTGTTGGAGAGAGCGCGAGAGAGCGCGAGAGAGCGCGAGAGAGCGCGAGAGCGAGAGAGCGAGAGAGCGAGAGAGCGAGAGAGAGGTGTTTGTGTTCTGGCAGCATCTGGCTGGGGGAATAGGCAGCATCTGGCTGGGGGAATAGGCAGCATCTGGCTGGGGGAATAGGCAGCATCTGGCTGGGGGAATAGGCAGCATCTGGCCGGAGCTTGTGATATAATGCCGGGGATGACGAGAAAAGAGGGTTGAAGGGATGGAGAAAGAGGGAGAGAGGGAAGACAGTGAGACGAGACAGGAGAGCCTGCCAGGTTGAGCGAGGGATCCACCGAGATGGAATGCTGAGGGAGAGGGTGGTCATTGGGAGAGAGAGAGGGATGGAGTTGAGAGACAGATCGAAAGAGAGAGGGTACAGTTTAGAGAGATAGAGGAAATATGTGAGAGAGGAGCCAAAAAGTGGACAAGACGAGATAGATAGAGAGAGGGAGAAATGGAGAGAGGATGTAAGGGAGAGAAAGAGAGAAAGGGAGAGAGGATGTAAGGGAGAGAGAGAGAGAGAGAAAGGGAGAGAGGATGTAAGGGAGAGAGAGAGAGAAAGGGAGAGAGGATGTAAGGGAGAGAGAGAGAAAGGGAGAGAGGATGTAAGGGAGAGAGAGAGAAAGGGAGAGAGGATGTAAGGGAGAGAGAGAGAAAGGGAGTGAGGATGTAAGGGAGAGAGAGAGAGAAAGGGAGAGAGTGTAAAGGAAACAGTAGAGAGGAAGAGAGGGTCAGGGGAGAGAGGAGTGGTGCTTGGAGCATGAAAACGAGGAGGCAGAGGGTATTAGAGATAAAGAGAGAGAGAGAGAGAGAGAGGTGGAATGAAGGTTACATAGATGGGATAAAGAGAGAGAGAGAGAGAGGTGGAATGAATGTTACATAGATGGGATAGCGATAAAGAGAGAGAGAGAGAGAGAGAGAGGTGGAATGAATGTTACATAGATGGGATAGAGATAAAGAGAGAGAGAGAGAGAGAGAGAGGTGGAATGAATGTTACATAGATGGGATAAAGATAAAGAGAGAGAGAGAGGTGGAGTGAAGGTTACATAGATGGGATAAAGAGAGAGAGAGAGAGTTGGAATGAATGTTACATAGATGGGAAAGAGATAAAGAGAGAGAGAGAGAGAGGTGGAATGAAGGTTACATAGATGGGATAGAGATAAAGAGAGAGAGAGAGAGGTGGAATGAATGTTACATAGATGGGATAAAGATAAAGAGAGAGAGAGAGAGAGGTGGAATGAATGTTACATAGATGGGATAAAGATAAAGAGAGAGAGAGAGAGGTGGAGTGAAGGTTACATAGATGGGATAAAGAGAGAGAGAGAGAGGTGGAATGAATGTTACATAGATGGGATAGAAATAAAGAGAGAGCGAGAGAGAGAGAGAGGTGGAATGAATGTTACATAGATGGGATAGCGATAAAGAGAGAGAGAGAGAGAGGTGGAATGAAGGTTACATAGATGGGATAGAGATAAAGAGAGAGAGAGAGAGAGAGGTGGAATGAATGTTACATAGATGGGATAAAGATAAAGAGAGAGAGAGAGAGGTGGAATGAATGTTACATAGATGGGATAAAGATAAAGAGAGAGAGAGAGGTGGAGTGAAGGTTACATAGATGGGATAAAGAGAGAGAGAGAGAGGTGGAATGAATGTTACATAGATGGGATAGAGATAAAGAGAGAGAGAGAGAGAGAGGTGGAATGAAGGTTACATAGATGGGATAGAGATATAGAGAGAGAGAGAGAGAGGTGGAATGAATGTTACATAGATGGGATAAAGATAAAGAGAGAGTGAGAGAGGTGGAGTGAAGGTTACATAGATGGGATAAAGAGAGAGAGAGAGAGAGGTGGAGTGAAGGTTACATAGATGGGATAAAGATAAAGAGAGAGAGAGAGAGAGAGAGGTGGAATGAAGGTTACATAGATGGGATAGAGATATAGAGAGAGAGAGAGAGAGGTGGAATGAATGTTACATAGATGGGATAAAGATAAAGAGAGAGAGAGAGGTGGAATGAATGTTACATAGATGGGATAGAGATAAAGAGAGAGAGAGAGAGAGGTGGAATGAAGGTTACATAGATGGGATAGAGATAAAGAGAGAGAGAGAGAGAGGTGGAATGAATGTTACATAGATGGGATAAAGATAAAGAGAGAGAGAGAGAGGTGGAATGAATGTTACATAGATGGGATAAAGATAAAGAGAGAGAGAGAGAGAGAGAGAGAGAGAGGTGGAATGAATGTTACATAGATGGGAATTCATTTGATGTGTCAAACAACATCCAGAGACTTTGACCTGGGGCAAAATCACAAAAAAATACACCTAACAAAACACATGGTGTCAATATCTAACACAGGCATAAGTATACCGGCTATCTGTCCAGGCTAAATCACACCACAGTCACCATGTCCTGCAGTCACTACCAGCACCCTGGGGGTAACACTGTCAATACAACAAACAACCACAAGTGGCAGTGGATAACTTTGACAAGTCCTAGTTTAACTGCAGGGGACCAAAGAGAATGCAGAAAGAAGCTTCTACTGGGTAAGACTACAGTATGAACTTCTCTGACAGCGCAGTATGAGACAACAGTGCAATGCTCTGCTCTGCTCTTTCCCTGTTCTGATTTTCTGGCTGTCAAATTAAATGTTTAAGGGCTAATTGGGCCAGGACAAAAGCTTGTATAATCTGCATTCTCTAAAAGTGGGCAAATGTTGGCTAGCTGTTGAAAACAAAACTATAGTGTTTCAAAATAAACTTTCTTCATCCTGGCCCACGGCCATCTTGTTTCCCTCTCTCTCCTTCACAACACATCTCAAGTACAGTTCCTCGCTCCGCGACGTGGTGGTTTATCTCTCTTATTTCTTATTCAATCAATCTGAAGGCATTATCATTTTCAATTTCTGGAGCATTAGCTCTCTGACCACAGGGGAGCAGACCAGGCAATCCCGCTCCGCTACGTACTGATGGCAGCCATGGTTACAAAGGAATAGTAATCAATGACAGTTAGCGAGAGCAGGGCCCTGATTCTCAGATAAGCATTGTACATTTTCACCATGTCTTTGTGCGTTTGCTTTGTCCTCATTCTTCTCAGGACAATTCTCTGTTTCACATAGAGAATTGTTTAGAGATTTTAGTTTTGGTTGATGTTTGTTGGTGGTTCTGGGTTCATAAAAATGGTCGTTTTTGAGGACACTGGCAAAAAACAGAGCAGTTTTGCTTTAGTTTGTTTCTTTGTTGATAGTTTGTGGGGTGTATTGAATGACATCGCTGTACTGCCATCCAATTTCAGACAAATGCAGAAGTTCTTGATTCGATATGGAGTCAAATGCTTGGGGACAAGCTCTGTGACTCTCCTAGTTCCCAAGGTAACGGCTGCTACTGGAGTTTCGGTTGGTGTTCATTATATAATTCCCTGCAGTTCAGAATGTCTCCCAAGCAATGGAGTCTATCATCTCTTCATTCTGGGAATAATATGATGCCACCCCCACAGTGTCAAAATGACAATAAACACATCTGAATGTCACCATTTCATTTCTGCCCCACAGGTTAACAGTAATATCAATTATATCTTGTTTGTCTTTTTTTCCATCCAGAGGGGGGGCATCTGGCCCTTGCTTCTGCCCCTGCAATCGCAAAGAAATCACATTTCGGTAACAACAACGGACGACCACACAATCTCCCAAAACACCCCCCAGAGTTAACCTCCCATAGAGGGGTGTTGGATCTTTTCCTGCTCCTCTAAATGATTCAGGGTCCGGTTGGGTCCAGCCAGCGTTAGGAGTTAGTGCTGCGGCGCATGGAGAGAATCAATCACCTTGATGGGGAAGCGTGTCGGCCAAGCCGGGGAGGAGTGTTGCTCGACCGAGAGCTTTACTCACACCCTGTCAACCAGTCTCACAAAGCGTTCACCACCCGCCACTCCAATTAATAAACATATAGAGAGAGGGGTTATAGAGAGAGGGATGATATAGAGAGGGATGATAGCGAGAGGGATGATAGCGAGAGGGATGATAGCGAGAGGGATGATAGCGAGAGGGATGATAGCGAGAGGGATGATAGAGAGAGGGATGATAGAGAGAGGGATGATAGAGAGAGGGATGATAGAGAGAGGGATGAAAGAGAGAGGGATGAAAGAGAGAGGGATGAAAGAGAGAGGGATGATAGAGAGGGATGAGAGAGATGGAGGGATAGATGGAATGATGGATGGCACTCCCAGGCGACCTTGGGAAGGGTTGTCACCCCAGCCAAAAACAGCCCTCTCCATCACGGTATAGACAGGACAGGGGGCCAGAGGCTGGGAGGCTGGGGACGTTTTTTTGCGTTACTGCTATAAACACAAAGTGGGGTTGACATGGAACAAGAGGGCCAGACACCACAGCAGCACACACACAGCACAAGTTATTAAGTCAGCAATGGGGATTGATGGGGAGATTTCATTTGGTTTCCCCAACGGGCAAAGATGGAAACCTCAGTGGTGAGGCAGTGTGTGTGATGTTTGTGTGTGTGAACGGAGTGTGTGTATTTGCGTGTGTGTGTGTGGGGGGGGGGGGTGGGGGGGGGCTGGTTGTGTGTGTGTGTGAATGGAATGTGTGGGTGTGTGAAGGGAGTGTGTGTGTGTGTTTACAGTAGATAGAGAGGCTATGAATGGAAGTGAATTGAGACTTGACAGCATACAGTAGAGCGGCAATGATGTCATTGTCCTCTGAAATGTGGTAAAGTCCTATCTTATCAGACAGCATCCTATGTATGGAATCACTGCGGTTACATTAAATTAATTAACTTGAAATGTCTCAACCTTTTCATAGTGGCTATACATTAATCAACAATGAAGGTATACACTCTCCATCCCCCCACCATAAACACACACACACACACACACACGCACACACACACACACACTCTCTGGGACTGCTTGGTGTTGCCTCAGTTTTGCCAGAGGAATGGGTTTTAAAACCACTGGGGTGGGGCTGGAAGGGTAATATAGAGTGTTGTGAGCCTGTGTGCTAGGGAGGAACGGAGAAGGTGAGGAGGAGAGGAGGGAAGGAGCAGAGGGGAGGAACGGAGAAGGTGAGGAGGAGAGGAGGGAAGGAGCAGAGGGGAGGAACGGAGAAGGTGAGGAGGAGAGGAGGGAAGGAGCAGAGGGGAGGAACGGAGAAGGTGAGGAGGAGAGGAGGGAAGGAGCAGAGGGGAGGAACGGAGGAAGGGAGGAGGGGAGAAGGGAAGGAGCAGAGGGGAGGAACGGAGAAGGTGAGGAGGAGAGGAGGGAAGGAGCAGAGGGGAGGAACGGAGGAAGGGAGGAGGGGAGAAGGGAAGGAGCAGAGGGGAGGAACGGAGAAGGTGAGGAGGAGAGGAGGGAAGGAGCAGAGGGGAGGAACGGAGGAAGGGAGGAGGGGAGGAGGGAAGGAGCAGAGGGGAGGAACGGAGGAAGGGAGGAGGGGAGAAGGGAAGGAGCAGAGGGGAGGAACGGAGAAGGTGAGGAGGAGAGGAGGGAAGGAGCAGAGGGGAGGAACGGAGAAGGTGAGGAGGAGAGGAGGGAAGGAGCAGAGGGGAGGAACGGAGAAGGTGAGGAGGAGAGGAGGGAAGGAGCAGAGGGGAGGAACGGAGAAGGTGAGGAGGAGAGGAGGGAAGGAGCAGAGGGGAGGAACGGAGGAAGGGAGGAGGGGAGAAGGGAAGGAGCAGAGGGGAGGAACGGAGAAGGTGAGGAGGAGAGGAGGGAAGGAGCAGAGGGGAGGAACGGAGGAAGGGAGGAGGGGAGAAGGGAAGGAGCAGAGGGGAGGAACGGAGAAGGTGAGGAGGAGAGGAGGGAAGGAGCAGAGGGGAGGAACGGAGGAAGGGAGGAGGGGAGGAGGGAAGGAGCAGAGGGGAGGAACGGAGGAAGGGAGGAGGGGAGAAGGGAAGGAGCAGAGGGGAGGAACGGAGAAGGTGAGGAGGAGAGGAGGGAAGGAGCAGAGGGGAGGAACGGAGAAGGTGAGGAGGAGAGGAGGGAAGGAGCAGAGGGGAGGAACGGAGAAGGTGAGGAGGAGAGGAGGGAAGGAGCAGAGGGGAGGAACGGAGAAGGTGAGGAGGAGAGGAGGGAAGGAGCAGAGGGGAGGAACGGAGGAAGGGAGGAGGGGAGAAGGGAAGGAGCAGAGGGGAGGAACGGAGAAGGTGAGGAGGAGAGGAGGGAAGGAGCAGAGGGGAGGAACGGAGGAAGGGAGGAGGGGAGAAGGGAAGGAGCAGAGGGGAGGAACGGAGAAGGTGAGGAGGAGAGGAGGGAAGGAGCAGAGGGGAGGAACGGAGAAGGTGAGGAGGAGAGGAGGGAAGGAGCAGAGGGGAGGAACGGAGGAAGGGAGGAGGGGAGAAGGGAAGGAGCAGAGGGGAGGAACGGAGAAGGTGAGGAGGAGAGGAGGGAAGGAGCAGAGGGGAGGAACGGAGGAAGGGAGGAGGGGAGAAGGGAAGGAGCAGAGGGGAGGAACGGAGAAGGTGAGGAGGAGAGGAGGGAAGGAGCAGAGGGGAGGAACGGAGGAAGGGAGGAGGGGAGGAGGGAAGGAGCAGAGGGGAGGAACGGAGGAAGGGAGGAGGGGAGAAGGGAAGGAGCAGAGGGGAGGAACGGAGGAAGGGAGGAGGGAAGAAGGGAAGGAGCAGAGGCGAGGAACGGAGGAAGGGAGGAGGGAAGGAGCAGAGGAAGGGAGGAGGGGAGGAATGGAGGAAGGGAGGAGGGAAGGAGCAGAGGGGAGGAACAGAGGAGGGAAGGAGCAGAGGAAGGGAGGAGGGGAGGAACGGAGGAGGGGAGGAACGGAGGAGGAAAGGAGCAGAGGGGAGGAACGGAGGAAGGGAGGAGGGGAGAAGGGAAGGAGCAGAGGCGAGGAACGGAGGAAGGGAGGAGGGGAGAAGGGAAGGAGCAGAGGCGAGGAACGGAGGAAGGGAGGAGGGAAGGAGCAGAGGAAGGGAGGAGGGGAGGAATGGAGGAAGGGAGGAGGGAAGGAGCAGAGGGGAGGAACAGAGGAGGGAAGGAGCAGAGGAAGGGAGGAGGGGAGGAACGGAGGAGGGGAGGAACGGAGGAGGAAAGGAGCAGAGGGGAGGAACGGAGGAAGGGAGTAGGGAAGGAGCAGAGGAAGGGAGGGGGGGGAACGGAGGAGGGGGGGAAGGGAGGAACAGAGGAAGGGAGGAGGGAAGGAGCAGAGGGGAGGAACGGAGGAAGGGAGGAGGGAAGGAGCAGTGGAAGGGAGGGGAGGAAGGGAGGAAGGGAGGAGGGGAGGAGCAGAGGGGAGGAACAGAGGAAGGGAGGAGGGAAGGAGCAGAGGAAGGGAGGAGGGGAGGAACGGAGGAAGGGAGGAGGGGAGGAACAGAGGAAGGGAGGAGGGAAGGAGCAGAGGGGAGGAACGGAGGAAGGGAGAAGGAGCAGAGGAAGGGAGGAGGGGAGGAGAAGCAGTGACAGATTACCTATCAATGGTGTCAGGTACATTTATGACAGTAAAAGTAAAGCATCACTCCTCTGCTCTCCTCTCTTTCCTCACCACAGCTCTTTTCCTCATTTCATCCCTGGTCTATACTGACACAGTTGGGTGGTTAGAGAGGGAGAGCCAGGGAAGCAGAGGAGATGAGAGAAGAAGAAGAGAGGAGGAGGAGGGGAGGAGCTGACGAGGTTATGACTTCGAGTAAAGAGTAACAGAGAGACATGGGCACTTCTTCAGACAAAAGCCTCACTTTTCTTCTCTGTTGTTTACCTTCTATCATCAGAGGTTCATTTCTACGTCAGCTGGTTTAGATAAGCTGTGCTTGGAGTACATTCTTGGACTGTTTGTGATAGTGTCAGTGCTTGGAGTACATTCTTGGACTGTTTCTGATAGTGTCAGTGCTTGGAGTACATTCTTGGACTGTTTGTGATAGTGTCAGTGCTTGGAGTACATTATTGGACTGTTTCTGATAGTGTCAGTGCTTGGAGTACATTCTTGGACTGTTTGTGATAGTGTCAGTGCTTGGAGTACATTATTGGACTGTTTCTGATAGTGTCAGTGCTTGGAGTACATTCTTGGACTGTTTGTGATAGTGTCAGTGCTTGGAGTACATTATTGGACTGTTTCTGATAGTGTCAGTGCTTGGAGTACATTCTTGGACTGTTTGTGATAGTGTCAGTGCTTGGAGTACATTCTTGGACTGTTTCTGATAGTGTCAGTGCTTGGAGTACATTATTGGACTGTTTCTGATAGTGTCAGTGCTTGGAGTACATTCTTGGACTGTTTGTGATAGTGTCAGTGCTTGGAGTACATTCTTGGACTGTTTGTGATAGTGTCAGTGCTTGGAGTACATTCTTGGACTGTTTGTGATAGTGTCAGTGCTTGGAGTACATTATTGGACTGTTTCTGATAGTGTCAGTGCTTGGAGTACATTATTGGACTGTTTCTGATAGTGTCAGTGCTTGGAGTACATTATTGGACTGTTTCTGATAGTGTCAGTGCTTGGAGTACATTCTTGGACTGTTTGTGATAGTGTCAGTGCTTGGAGTACATTATTGGACTGTTTGTGATAGTGTCAGTGCTTGGAGTACATTCTTGGACTGTTTCTGATAGTGTCAGTGCTTGGAGTACATTATTGGACTGTTTCTGATAGTGTCAGTGCTTGGAGTACATTCTTGGACTGTTTGTGATAGTGTCAGTGCTTGGAGTACATTCTTGGACTGTTTGTGATAGTGTCAGTGCTTGGAGTACATTCTTGGACTGTTTGTGATAGTGTCAGTGCTTGGAGTACATTCTTGGACTGTTTGTGATAGTGTCAGTGCTTGGAGTACATTCTTGGACTGTTTGTGATAGTGTCAGTGCTTGGAGTACATTCTTGGACTGTTTGTGATAGTGTCAGTGCTTGGAGTACATTCTTGGACTGTTTCTGATAGTGTCAGTGCTTGGAGTACATTATTGGACTGTTTGTGATAGTGTCAGTGCTTGGAGTACATTCTTGGACTGTTTGTGATAGTGTCAGTGCTTGGAGTACATTCTTGGACTGTTTGTGATAGTGTCAGTGCTTGGAGTACATTCTTGGACTGTTTGTGATAGTGTCAGTGCTTGGAGTACATTCTTGGACTGTTTGTGATAGTGTCAGTGCTTGGAGTACATTCTTGGACTGTTTGTGATAGTGTCAGTGCTTGGAGTACATTCTTGGACTGTTTGTGATAGTGTCAGTGCTTGGAGTACATTCTTGGACTGTTTGTGATAGTGTCAGTGCTTGGAGTACATTCTTGGACTGTTTGTGATAGTGTCAGTGCTTGGAGTACATTCTTGGACTGTTTGTGATAGTGTCAGTGCTTGGAGTACATTCTTGGACTGTTTGTGATAGTGTCAGTGCTTGGAGTACATTATTGGACTGTTTATGATAGTGTCAGTGCTTGGAGTACATTCTTGGGCTGTTTATGATAGTGTCAGTGCTTGGAGTACATCCGTGGGCTGTTTGTGATAGTGTCAGTGCTTGTTGATGCCTTGGTGTGTTTATAATGAAGGGTCAGGGTTCTAATGAGGACCAGCAGGCTGACAAACGTCCTTCGCTCAAATGGAGCAAACACAGGTCATTCTGTTGCTTTGTTCTGTCATGATGATGAGATTTTGGTCAGTTCTGTTACGGCGATGAGATTTCAGTCAGTTTTGTTACACTGATGAGATTTGGTCAGTTCTGTTACGGCGATGAGATTTCAGTCAGTTTTGTTACACTGATGAGATTTGGTCAGTTCTGTTACGGCGATGAGATTTCAGTCAGTTTTGTTACACTGATGAGATTTGGTCAGTTCTGTTACGGCGATGAGATTTCAGTCAGTTTTGTTACACTGATGAGATTTTGGTCAGTTCTGTTACTCTGCTATGGTTAAGAGTTGGTCAGTCCTGTTACTTTGTATGGTTAAGAGTTTTGTCAGTTCTGTTACTCTGTTATTGGTTAAGAGTGTGGTCAGTTATGTTACTCTGTAATTGGTTAAGAGTTTTGTCAGTTCTGTTACTCTGTTATGGTTAAGAGTTTGGTCAGTTATGTTACTCTGTAATTGGTTAAGAGTTTGCTCAGTTCTCTTACGGTGTAGAGATGGCAATTCTGATGGTTTTATATTGACACTGGGCCATGTGAAGGTCAGTCTGGATAAGTGATCAGTTTAAATCAAATAAATTCCAGACAATAGTTTGTGCGTGTCTAATAATGTTTATGAGTTACGAGTGTGTCTATTCTGAGCTGATGGTGTGTGTGACTCCAGGTACACGTGTAGGCATATAAATCTCATCTCTGTGTCTGATCCTAGCCACGAGAGCCCCTTCAGATGTGTGTGTGTGTGGACCCTCACTATCCTTGACCTAGAGAAATAACAAAAGTTTCTCTGTCTTTCTGCCGCTGGGGCGACTCATAAATCACAGCCCGCCTCAGCCTCGGCTCCAGGATCAGAAGACTGAAAGCTGCTTCACGAAGTCAAAGTGGAGAAACGATTCATATTTAATAGGGGGTTATTTTTCACCCAGGGAGAAAATGTAATCCTCAATCAGCACCCAGCCAAGCCACTTATTAGATTGAGACAGGCCTTTTGTATATCACAACTGACAAATTGGACAACAAAGGTTATTGCAGTCTGAAGGAGAACATGGGGAAAGAATACAAAGTTACACCTTCCTGTGTCCCTCCCGTGAGGCTGTAGATGAGTTTAGGTGGACGGCGCCGGTGGGGGTGTGCATGTGAGTGTGGAGGGGGCATAGCGTGTGAGAGTGTGTGTAGGTGTGTGTCAGTGGAGGCTGCTGAGGGGAGGATGGCTCATAATAATGGCTGGAATGGAGCAAATGGAATTGTATCAAACACGTGGTTTCCGTATGATTGATACCATTCCATTGACTCCATTGTGTGTGTGTGTGTGTGTGTGTGTGTGTGTGTGTGTGTGTGTGTGTGTGTGTGTGTGTGTGTGTGTGTGTGTGTGTGTGTGTGTGTGTGTGTGTGTGTGTGTAAGAGTAGAAGGGGGATGGGATCATCTTAAAACATATTTTGATGTATGTCAGGGCCACTGATTTCTATCTGGTAATTTCACACTTGGATGGGAACTCAATATGCTATAACAGTGAGAGAATCCTCTCCCTCTCCCCTCCTCCCTTCACCCCTCTCCACCCTGCAATGTCCCTCTTCTTCTCTCCCTCCCTCACTCTCTTTCTATATCTGTATTACCCTTTTCCTCCTCTCTTTATACCTCTCTGTCCTCCCCCTTTCTTTCTCCCTCTCCATGACCCCTCCCCTTTCCTCCCCTCATTCTCCTTTCCTTACCTTACTCTTCCCCTCCTCCTGCCTCCCTCTCTCTCTCCTTCCGTTTCTGTGCCCTTGAGAGTCTATTCCCTATGATCTCATCGGGAAGACAAAATCAGCAGCTTGGAAATAGCAGAAGAAAGAGAAGAAGAAAGAGAAACAAAGGAGTGAAATAGAGGGGAAAATGGAGCGAGGGGAAGAAGAAATCCCATTGCAGTTCCCCCACTGTGTCCAGTCATCGCCTGGTGCCTGATCTATATGCCTGGTGTCACATAAAGGACTCTGCTAGTGATTTATAGGTCAGGACTTCAGTCAATCCTTGTGCTTTAGTGATCTGAGCAGCACCTTACTGTTCTGGCTATAGCAAGGAATCTTCTACCACTTTACCATAGGCCTATTTTCCTTTACTAAAAGTGGAAGTATTGCCATTCTCTGTTTCTGTATTACTACTGCCTGTTGAAGGGGCCTAAAAGGTATTTTATTTAAACTATTCAATTAGTAACTACATTGTACCAAATGTCACTTATTGCTACTTTCCACTGGGCACAGACGTCAATTCAACATCTATTCCACGTTGGTTCACAATCACATTGAAATTACATGGAAACAATGTTGAGTCAACCAGTGTGTGCCCAGTGGGTTGTTTTAATTGCAAAGACAAATAGATAATTATTATGTAGTTACAAAGTAATTAAGCTGCCTTCATTAGATTTTTAAGTGAACATGAAAGCAACGGACCAAAGCATGTGTAATCAAAATATCGTCCAAAGTAATATTACCCAGAGTGCCACAGTGGAAAGACTTGGGATCAAACCATTCAAGAAAGGTGGACGGTAGAAGGTTTGATAGAAATAACGTTTTACTCTTGCATGAGGTAGAACTTCTAGTAGACAGGGTGAGTTTCATGTTTAATCTTTGATCAGGTTCCTCACCCTTATTATCAGTGTGTGTGTGAGAGTAAATCAGTGTGTGTGTGTGTGTGTGTGTGTGTGTGTGTGTGTGTGTGTGTGTGTGTGTGTGTGTGAGAGTAAATCAGTGTGTGTGTGTGTGTGTGTGTGTGTGTGCGCGCGCGCGTGCGTGCGTGTGCGTTAAAAGAAGATAGTGGATAGGGCTGGAGCTAGATCCAGACAGGGTTTGTGCCATATAGTCAGTATGATACGATACGGTCAGTATGATACGATACGGTCAGTATGATACGATACGGTCAGTATGATCCGGTCAGTATGATACGATACAGTCAGTATGATACGATACGGTCAGTATGATACGATACGGTCAGTATGATACGGTCAGTATGATACGATACAGTCAGTATGATACGATACGGTCAGTATGATACGGTCAGTATGATACGGTCAGTATGATAAAGTCAGTATGATAAAGTCAGGATGATAAGGTCTGACACTATGAACGGAGAGTTTTAGACGTCCTTACGTACTCACTCTCACAATCACCCGGCCTTAGAGCATGCTGGAAGCGGCCCTCCATAGCCATTGTTGTTAATCGTGAAATGGCTGTCTGCTTCAGTTCAAAGCAAATCAGCGGTGTGTGTGTGTGTGTGTGTGTTTACGCTGCACTGGGTTCAGTACCGAGCCAGATGAGCTTTTGATTAAACAGATCTCTGTCATACAGTGGGGAGGGACTGTTGTGCTGAGAGGAGGGATGCACACACATACAGTAGGCACACACACACACGATATGGACAAACACATTTCCTCCCTGATGAACACACAGAGTTCAATGCTTGGTCAAGCTTATTACGGTAATAAATCAAATAAATTAAATTAGGATGGTCTCCAAGCCCCTGGCTGTCAAAGTCACCGTGACTTTCATCAGAGAGAGTGGGGGAGACATGGGAAAAGAGAGCGAGTGAGCGAGAGAGTGCAAGAGGAAGAGAAAGAGAGAGAGAACGAGAGAGAAAGAGAGAGCGATACAGAGGGTAGCCACAGCACTCAAGGGAGTGATTGAAAAAGCTTTTTTCACTTTCCCTAACACAAAACTGGTCATCTCCACCATCCTACCACGTTCATCATGCCACCCTACAGTGGTGACTTTCCTGTGACTGTGCCTCGAAAACCTGGCCCAACAACGCACCCTTGATTTGGACAAGCCTTTACGACGACGTACACCTCTACAAGGACACGGTTCCCACCTTTGCCAGAACCCTGAAAGACATTGCCCTCAAGCCCCAGCACCTCACACAGGAGCAACAGAGTGATGAGCACCTCGCCCAGACCTGTGAGACTCCCCAGAGGACCTGCACCCAGAGGACCTGCACTACCAGCCCAACCTGTTGACACCCCCACAAACCAACCCCGACATTTACTTAAGTATTCAGACCCTTTACTCAGTACTTTGTTGAAGCACCTTTTCCAGCAATTATAGCATTGAGTCTTCTTGGGTATGACGCTACAAGCTTGGCACACCTGTATTTGGGGGGTTTCTCCCATTCTTCTCCGCAGATCCTCTCAAGCTGTCAGGTTAAAGACAGGGCAGGAAGGGCCTTCTACGCCAGTAAAAGGAACATAAAACTTGACATCCCAATTTGGATCTGGCTAAAGATACTTCAATCAGTTATAGAACTCATTGACCTCTATGGCTGTGAGGTTTGGGGTCCAATCAACCAATAATTCACAAAAAGGGACACACACCCAATTGAGACTGCATGCAGAATTCTGCAAAATTATACTTTGTGTGCAACACCAAACAACGCATACTGAGCAGAATCAGGACTAAACCCTCTAGTTATCTAATACCTGTTCAATTCTACAACCACCTAAAAGGAAGTGATGCCCTCACCTACAGAGAGAAGAATCCCCTCAGCCAGCTGGCACTGGGACTCTGTTAACAAACACAAAAAAGAGAAGTATTTGACATACTGGAAAGAACAAACTAAAAAGCAGAGCAAATTGGAATGATGGCCCAGAATACCTGAGCACTGTGACTGACCCAAAATGTAAAAAATGAATTGATTATGTACAGACTCAGTGAGCATAGCGTTGCTATTGAGAGAGGCCGCCATAGCCTGTCTTCTCTTGAGAGCCAGGTCTGCCTATGCACACACTGCCCACAAAATGAGGTGGAAACTGAGCTGCACTTCCTAACCTCCTGCCAAATGTACAACCATATAAGAGACACATATTTCCCTCAGACAACACAGACCCACAAAGATTTTGAAAACAAATCAAACATTGATCAACTCCCATATCTGTTAGGCTCAATCACAGCAGCAAATTGTGTAGCCCGTTGCCATGACAAAAGGACAACAAGTGCAATACAAACAACATTTTAAATACCATCTATATTTCTCTGTTTTTTAAATCTTCCCATACTACAACTATTTACACATTGTTTAAACACTGTACATAGCTGTCAATATAACACTTGAAATGTCTTTAACTTTTTGAAACCTTTGTAAGTGCAATGTTTACTGTTCATTTTTGAGAGAGAGAGAGAGAGAGAGAGAGAGGGAGAGAGAGAGAGAGAGAGAGAGAGAGGGAGAGAGAGAGAGAGCAGAGAGAGAGAGAACAGAGAGAGAGAACAGAGAGAGAGAGAACAGAGAGAGAGAGAGAGAACAGAGAGAGAGAGAGAGAACAGAGAGAGAGAGAGAGAGAGACAAGAAGGGCATTCTATGCCATCAAAAGGAACATAAATTTCAACATACCAATTAGGATCTGGCTAAAAATACTTGAATCAGTCATAGAGCCCATTGCCCTTTAGGGTTGTGAGGTCTGGGGTCCGCTCACCAACCAAGCCTTCACAAAATGGGACAAACACCAAATTGAGACTCTAATAATGCATGCAGAGCAGAATTAGGCCGATACCAACTAATTATCAAAATCCAGAAAAGAGCTGTTCAATTCTACAACCACCTAAAAGGAAGCGATTCCCAAACCTTCCATAACAAAGCAATCACCTACAGAGAGATGGACCTGGAGAAGAGTCCCCTAAGCAAGCTGGTCCTGGGGCTCTGTTCACAAACACACCCCACAGAGCCCCAGGACAGCAGCACAATTAGACCCAAACAAATCATGAGAAAACAAAAATATAATTACTTGACACATTGGAAAGAATTAACAAAAAAACAGAGCAAACTAGAATGCTATTTGGCCCTAAACAGAGAGTATACAGTGGCAGAAAACCTGTCCACTGTGACTGACCCAAACTTAAGGAAAGCTTTGACTATGTACAGATTTAGTGATCATAGCCTTGCTATTGAGAAAGGCCGCCGTAGGCAGCCTCTTGTCTCTCAAGAGAAGACAGGCTACAGCTGTATGTGCACACTGCCCACAAAATGAGGTAGAAACTGAACTGCACTTCCTAACCTCCTGCCCAATGTATGACCATATTAGAGATACATATTTCCCTCAGATTACAAAGAATTCGAAAACAAATCCAATTTTGATAAACTCCCATATCTACTGGGGGAAACCAACACCATTGTAAATACAACCCATATTTATGCTTATTTATTTTCCCTTGTGTTCTTTAACCATTTGTATATTGTATATATACATATATATGTATAATATGACATTTGTAATGTCTTTACCGTTTTGAAACTTCTGTATGTGTAATGTTTACTGGTCATTTTTATTGTTTATTTCACTTTTGTATATTATCTACCTCACTTGCTTTGGCAATGTTAACACATGTTTCCCATGCCAATAAAGCCTCTTGAATTGAATTGAGAGAGGGAGAGAGAGGCTGTGTGAGGAGAGGAGGAAAATGAGAAGGGCTGCATGGACTTCCTCCTGTTCTTTATCTACTTCTTTTGTTCCTTCCCCTCTGTCTTCCTCCTCTTTGAAACCTACAGTAACACGTGGGCCTGTCATTAGCAACGGCAGGTACCAACCATAAAGGCCCCTGTTATTCCTTATCAATGCATGTCTTCTTTTAACACAGGCAATGAAACCGACACCCATCTGCGTGGGGCTTCCAACAATCCTTCTACACCGCTACGCCGCCAACTAGCTGTCTGTTTTACGAGCTGTAAGACAGATAACATCCCGCACATGATACAGGCGGTAGTTAAGACATTCGAAAGCCATAGTTTAGCTAGATTTAAGACTTACCAACACGCCACAGACCATGTTTCAGGGAATGTTTCACACCATGTTTCAGACGTCTTAAAGATGTCTGGGGTCTCGTTGTCGTCAGGTAGCTGGCAGGCCTCGCAGGGTGGTCCGTGTGGAGGAGCCTGGAAGTAAAAACCCAACACAGTTATGTCTAGCCCATTCAAAGAGAACTAAGAATAGGTTTTTGCTGCAGTGAGTTAATGTGGGGATTAATTGAATTGTGTAGTTAAGGGAGTAACAAGGCTCTCATCAGTGATGTAATAGTCCTATCACTGTAGAATTAACAATTCAGACGTTTTATATCAATATCAAATCATTTCAAATGTACCGCCTGGTGAAGGGATGTTATTTATTAAATAGTCCTAACATTTTGTAGACATAACATTGAGTTTTGAGTTGACATTAAGTTTTGTACCACAAGTAAGAATTTGGCCCTCAGTGACCACTGATTATTTCTTTAGGATCGTCTGTGGAGTCAATTTTTCCATCATTACCAACCCTGTCTAAAGGTTTGAAGAAAACCCCTTGACAGACGATCCCCACCAACACAATACACTCCTCGCTCCCCTAATGTGGAGAGAGAGAACGAGATACATAATGACATTTGTAATGTCTTTATTCTTTTGGAACTTCTGTATGTGTAATGTTTACTGGTCATTTTTATTGTATATTTCACTTTGGTATATTATCTACCTTACTTGCTTTGACAATGTTAACATATGTTTCCCGTGTCAATAAAGCCCCTTGAATTGAATTGAGAGAGATGGTGTAATGAGACCGTCTCAGCAAGCGTTAGAGGGAGGGAATATGTCAGGGCCACAGAAGGAGTGAGAGAAGAAAGAGGGGAGGTGGGTCAGCAAATATTCAACATTTTCAGCAAGCTTTGACTTACATTGAGCTGGGGGCTAAATGGGGAACTTCATCTGTTTCACTGTACTGCATACTAATGTGGCTGGAGCAGAGAGAGAATAGAGGGGCGAGAAGGAGGAAGGGAGAGAAAGATAAAGTGAGGGAGAGAGAGAGAAAGGGAGAAATTGGGAAATGTTTTACAGTACTGAAGCCAGGCCACCATAGATTCTAAACACAGAGAAAAACCATAATTCACATGTGTGACTCACTGCCTGGATTTGGTCCTATGTAGCAACATTTGAAATTGTGTTTTCTACATTGGATAAAAGTAAAGACTCCGAACTAGAAAACTGTATATCATAGACTGCAGTTGAGGAACAATGAGAAAGTAATTCTGCTTTGAAAGTTGTTACCTCACTTTTGAGAAAATCGTGAATGTTTTGGTACACCTACTGGAGAGC
Organism: Oncorhynchus clarkii lewisi; assembly: GCF_045791955.1. Lineage (NCBI taxonomy): Eukaryota > Metazoa > Chordata > Actinopteri > Salmoniformes > Salmonidae > Oncorhynchus > Oncorhynchus clarkii. Next base: position 31,078,455 of record NC_092173.1, on the reverse strand, counting down.
TCTTCTTTGTCTACAGTCATTCAACATCGTTCACATCTTCTTAAACCTTAGCCCCACCCATTTCTTTAAGGATTCATAGTGTAGTAAATAACCAAAGATTTCAATAATTAAAGTGGTGAAAGTAGTAGCAACAATACACTTTATCTAGTCCTTGGCCTATATCCTAATCTGACGTTGGTGCAGGTCATGTTGTTCTTCACATTACCGTCTCTGGTAAATGCTAACTATTTCAAATAAAGCCTAAGTTAATTGTCACATGTACAGGATACAGAAGGTACAAACGGTACAGTGAAATGGTCACTTGCATAGTGGAGTCTTTTGCTTAGACATGAAGCTAGCTAAACAATGAACTATAATCCCATCTCTAATGCTGCATTCAAAACACCTGGGAACAAAAAACATATACAAAACATACTGGGAAAAATGGATTTGAACTCGGGAACTCTGGCCTTTTTCTAGAGCTTCTAAACAGACCATACACGTAACGTGGGCTAGTGAGCCAGCTAACATTACACTTTAACTTGCAATGAAAATAACTTTTTGAGAAAATTAGAAATGTATAATATCTGAAAATGTAGCTAGACTCTTACCCATATATACATGGAAGAAGGCTTCTCCCTCTGTCATGGATGCCATGGTTGCCCTTAGTTTGAGGCTGTGGGGACTTTGCTGGACTGTAGAAATGCCAGACTAGCAGGCTGGTCAGTGGCTCTCCTGACAGAACATAGGAGAAATACAGAAAGACAGGCTTGAGCCAGGAGGCTTAAGGTCACTGTATTTTTGACAGATGGAGAGAGAGAGAGAGAGCAAGAGAGAAGGGGGGTGGGGGGGGGGGGGGGGGGAGAGATAGGGGGGAGGGGGAGATAGATAGACCCATATTTATTTTCCCTTTTGTACTTTAACCATTTGTACATCGTTACAACACTGTATATATACATAATGACATTTTTAATGTGTTTATTATTTTGGAACTTCTGAGCGTGTAATGTTTACTGTTAATTTTCTGTTTATTTCACTTTAGTATATTATGTACTTCACTTGCTTTGGCAATGTTAACGTGTTTCCCATGGAGAGAGGGAGATGGGTGGAGCAAGAGAGAGAGAGGGCGCGAGACAGAGAGAGATAGAGGGGAGAGGCAAAGAGTGATGGGTTGGTGATGGTGGCGAAAGAGAAAGAGAGACCGATAAAGAGAGAGGAGAGGGGAGAGATAGTATGAAGGAACATTAAGGAGAAAGACAAAGTGAGAGAGAGAGAGAGAGAGAGAGAGAGAGAAAACACAGAAAATGTTTTTTTACTCAAACATCAATTTACTCAAATATCAGTAGTCTGACGACTACTTTATTATTTTAAGTAAAGATGTAAAACATAGTCAAGTAAGGAACACTGTATTTAATAAATGTTAGATTGACTTTTAAATATTAAATAAGTACAACTTGTAAAAAACCTCTATAACCACTTATATTATTTGAGTTCTACAACCACTACTCTGTTGCATTAATGAGTTAGGCAGCTACTTTTGTCAGTGTGTATATGGAGAAGGGTAATGATTGTTATTATCGGATTTGTGTAATGTTTATGTGATAAAGATTGAGGGAAGACTCACACAGTTATAAAACATTACCTTCAGGGGGGATGCTGACAGAGGTCAACATTCATATTACTCCTCAGGAAAAAGTACTCACATCCCCATGCTACTTTGTCTCATTCCACATGTGAAAACTTTTGACATTTATTGCAATCCATAAGGCAATGCAGTAAAATATTGAATACACAAAACTACAGTATGATAGCCAAATAAGAAATGCATTATCATTTTCAATCTGCCACAGTATTCAGAGTCTGTAGCCCATATTTCACTATAACCTTGCAATCTGGCGTTTACTGCAAAAAGCTACTTGTTAAGGTTAAGAACCTTCATCAGACTTACTCAAATACGGCCACTGTCTGCTTCAACTAGTCTTAGACAATCTCTTAGCTATCTTTATACCACAGAAGACATCACACTTACACTGTAAATCAGCGGTCACCATCCAGTCAATAGCGATGGTCGATCTCCAAGGCATTCCTAGTCGATCGTCAAAGTATTTCTGTAAAAACCCTTGTGTTCCAATTCGTTTTATTTGTCTCATGCTGTTGGCAGCTGCCCTGTGTGCTGGGTAGGCAACCTGTTCCCATTTTAAATCATTTCATAAGTCTAAAGGCATAGCCACAGGAAGTAGGGGTGCTGAGGGTGCTGCAGCACCCCCTGAAAAATCAGAATAAAGAAAATAAATATTGATATAAAAAAAACATACACAACATTTTATTTTCACGAAAGTAGTGCACTGTGCCTTTACTAGTCCCTATATTACTGGACTGTGTTACTGGGCCGTATTACTGGACCGTGTTACTGGACCAATGTAGCTCTCTGTAGAGCAGGCAAAGTTTCTATATTTTTTTTTTCAGTTTGCATCTCGACTCAAAAAGGGTTGGTGGCCACTGCTGTAAATATAACAAAACTATATAATTTGTGTCCATGAATCAAATCTAACTATTTTAATTATTTATCTTATCCATATGATCTCTACGGGAAATGTTCCATTAACATCATGCGGATCTTAATTTTCAGGAAATTCAACCATATTATCTATTGCACATTGTTTATTTATGACATGCTTTCTAACCACATTAATTTTGCATTTCTATCACCCTACCATATCTCCAGCTAGATATCTCCCCAAGCACACAAATTGTCTTTCTCAAGGACAGAGCGCAGTAAAACTCATGAAGAATCGATTCAAAACAAGGCTCTTATTTAAGTTAATCTGCCAGAGCGCCAGACAACCGTTTACATGGCTTCCAGGGGTTGAACATCTTTTTGCTCAATAAAACATTCTCACATCACAAACTCACCCGAAAGGCATGGGTTAAAGAGACAAGAATGAAGAGAGATGGGAAAGATGAGTGGAATGGAGAGATTGACAGAGAGTTAAATATGAAGACATATCTCTGTAGACTAAACTGAAAAAGAGGAGAGTTTCAACATCTAAACTTGCAGAGTCAGGGGTAAAGCAACTCAGAGATATATGCTAATGAGAGCAGCAATAAAGCATAATTAAATCCGTTTAGACAGCACGCACACACACACACACACACACACACACACACACACACACACACACACACACACACACACACACACACACACACACACACACACACACACACACACACAGAGAGAGATAGGGAGACCTGGCAGGCACTGCTAACTTGTCCATAAGGGTGACTTCACATATGAGGCTGTGGGGACTTTGCTGGACTGTAGAAATGCCAGACTAACAGGCTGGTCAGTGGCTCTCCTGACAGAACATAGGAGAGATACAGAAAGACAGGCTTGAGCCAAGAGGCTTAGAGGTCACTGTTTTTTTGACAGATGGAGAAAGGGGGGAGAGAGAGAGGGGTGAGAGAGAGAGAAGGGGGGGTGCGAGAGAGGGGGGGTGAGAGAGGGTGGTAGCGAGAGAGAGAGACAGAGAGGGGAGAGAAGGAGCTAGAGACAGAGACAGAGAGAGAGAGGGGAGGGAGAGAGGGGAAGCGAGAGAGAGAGAGAGAGAGAGAGAGAGAGAGAGAGGGGGGAGAGCGAGAGAGAGAGAGAGAGGTAGAGAGAGAGGTAGAGAGAGAGGGGGCGAGAGGGGAGTGGCAAAGAGAGATGGGTTCATGGTGGGAGTGAAAGAGAAAGAGAGACAGATAAAGAGTAGAGGGAGAGATAGAAAGAGAGAAAGAGATAGTATGAAGGAGCATTAAGGAGAAAGAGAAGCAGGACAGTATAGTTAAGGAGAGATAGTAGTTCTACTTCATCTCATGGCCTTTAATTATCTCCTACATTTGAGGATGAGATTGCACTCATTTAAAATCTCATTAGACTGACTCAAAGAGTAGAGGCCTGAAACGTTCTGAAATTAGACCCCAGGAGTAGCGCAGAACTGGTCAAGCATTAGTATTAGGCCTATGCTGAATGTTAATGGCTCACCACTAGGCTAGTTTGATATGGCGCAACAAAGATGGCGAGATGCTATAGCTGCCGTCTTAAAGGCTCCTGACCAATACTGCTCTTTGTGTTGTTGTTCTTTACGCTGATCTCAACTTGTTTTGTACATAATATTTCCGCCATCATGTACTATGACCAAAAACAGCTATTGGACATCAAAACAGCAATCGCTAACCTTGATTTGATGAAAATTTCTACTTCAACCAGTCGGTAGCTGTGGATGTACTGCTCATCCCGGACCAGGTCCCAATCCCCGGGACTTGAAAGAGGAAGAGGCGACGCAAGAAAGACAAACGAGCGGGCTCCCTGACGAGACTATTTTGACAAGTAAATGAACCGCCTCTACTCTCTGTTCTATTGACGAACTTACAATCACTATAGAACAAACTGTATGAGCTCCGTTCGAGACTATCCTACCAACGAGACTTGGAGTCGTGGCTGTACAAGGACATGGATAATATACTGTACATCTAGCAGGTTTTTCTATGCATAGTCATGACTGAACGGCAGCTTCACTTAAGGTTAAGGGGGAGGTGTGTGTCTGTTTGTTAACCACAGCTGGTGAGGGATCTCTAATGTTAGGGAAGTCTTGAGGATTTGCTCTCCTGATTTAGAATATCTCATGATAAACTGCAGGTCATATTATTTACCAAGAGAGTTTTTAATCTATATTTTCATAGCTGTCTATTTACCCCCACAAACTGATGCTGTCACTAAGACCGCACTCAATGAGCTGTAAGCAAACAAGAAAATACACATCCAGAGGCAGCGCACCTAGTGGCCGGTGATTTTAATGCAGAGAAACTGAAATCTGTCTTGTCACCTGTGCAACTAGAGGAGATAAAACTTTAGATCACCTTTGCTCCACACACAGAAATGTATACAAAACTCTAGATCACCTTTACGAGCTTACCAGACAAGCTAAATTCCTTCTACGCTTGCTTCGAGGCAAGCAACACTGAACCATGTATGAGGGCACCAGCTGTTCCAGACGACTGTGTAATCTCGCTCTCTGTAGCCGATGTGAGTTAGACCTTTAAACAGGTTTTCATTGACAAGGCCATGGGACCAGACAGATTATGAGGATGCATGCTCAGAGCATGCACTGACCAACTGGCAGCTGTCTTCATAGACATTTTCATCCTCTCTCTGACCCAGTGTATAATACCTACATGTTTCAAGCAGACCTCCCTCCCCCCAGAAGAATGCCAAAATAACCTGTCTACTTTGCCGTTTGATCCAACACCATCATTATGTTTTCTGACGACACAACGGTGGTTGGCCTTATCACCAACGACGATGAGGCAGCCTACAGCCTACAGGGAGGAGTTCAACAACCTCTTCCTCTACGTCAGCAAGACAAAGGAGCTGATCGTGGACTACAGGAAATGGAGGGCTGAGCAGGCCCCCATCCACATTGACAGGGCTGTAGAGGAGCAGGACGAGACCTTCAAATTCCTTGGTTTTCAGATCACTAAGGAATTATCATGGTCCACACACACCTCTTCCCCCTCAGGAGACTGAAATGATTTATCATGGGCACTCAGAACCTCAAAAAGTTATACAGTTGCAACACTGAGAGCATCTTGACTGGCTGCATCACCGCTTGGTATGGCAACTGCTTGGCATCCGACCGCAAGGCACTACAGAGGGTAATGTATATGGCCCAGTCTCTCTGCCATCCAGGGACTGATCTCCCTGCCATCCAGGGACTGATCTCCCTGCCATACAGGGACTGATCTCCCTGCCATCCAGGGACTGATCTCCCTGCCATCCAGGGACTGATCTCCCTGCCATCCAGGGTCTGATCTCTCTTCCATCCAGGATCTCTATACTAGGCAGTGTCAGGCCCTAAAAATTGTCAAAGACTCCAGCCACCCACGTCATAGACTGTTCTCTCTGTTACCGCATGGCAAGCGGTACCGATGCACCAAGTCTAGAATCAACAGGACCCTGAACAGCTTCTTCCCACAAGCCATATGGCTGCTAAATACAGTAGTTAGTTAAATAGTTAACCAATAGCGACCCAGACAATCTGCATTGACCCTTTTTGCACAAACTCTTTTGACTCATCACATATGCTGCTGCTACTGTTTATTATCTATCCGGTTGCCTAGTCACTTCATACCTACCTACAGTATATGTTCAAATCTGCCTCAATTACCTATTACCTAATTACCTAATTACCTTAAACATCGACTCAGTACTGGTTGGGAAAGGCCCATAAGTAAGCATTTAACTGTTAGTTTCCAAAGCATATGACAAATACAATGACCAAGAGGCCTGCTATGTCTTAGGTAAATCTGCTTTTAGTTTTTTTTAGCCTCTTATGTGGAATTATCTCCAAAGTCCTTAAAGTTGGTGGATTTGGTGCCTCTAGAGCAATTTATTGAAGAATGTGTAGCTTTCATATGACTGCGTTTTGTTTTTCATGTTTTGTGTTTGGTTTTAATGTATTGTGTAATTGATGTGCATACATTTCATTTGGAATGTATTCAGACCCCTTTACGTTTTCCATATTTTATTGCTTGAAAGCCTTCTTCAATTAATTAAATACAATGTTTTCAATCTACACACACTACCCTATTATGACAAAGTGGAAACAGATTGTGGTAAAATTAATTGATTGGACATGATTTGGAAAAGCACACACACATCTACAGTATATAAGGTCCCACAGTTTGACAGTGCATGTCAGAACAAAACCCAAGCCATGAGGTCAAGGGAGTTGTCTGTAGAGCTTTAAGATTGTGCCAAGGCACATTTATGTGTACCAAAACATTTCTGCAGCATTGAAGGTCCCCAAGAACACAGTGGCCTCCATCATTCTTAAATGGATGAAGTTCGGAACCACCAAGACTCGTCCTAGAGCTGGCCGCCCGACCAAACTGAGCAATCGGGGGAGAAGAGCGTTGGTCAGGGCGGGGAGGAGACCAAGAACCTGATGGCCATTCTGACAGAGCTCCAGAGTTCCTCTGTGGAGATGGGATAATCTTCCAGGCACATGAGAGCCCACTTGTAGTTTTCCAAAAAGTACCTAAAGATTCTCAGACCATGAGAAACAAGATTCTCTGGTCTGAGGAAACCAAGATTTAACTCTTTGGCCTGAATGCCAAGCGTTACGTCTGGAGGAAACCTGGCACCATCCCTACGGTGAAGAATGCTGGTGGCAGCATCATGCTGTGGGGAGGTTTTTCAGCAGCAGGGACTGGGACACTAGTCAGGATTGAAGGAAAGATGAACAGAGAAAAGTACAGAGAGATCCGTGATTAAAACCTGCTCCAGAGCGCTCAGGAACTCAGACTGGGGTGAAGGTTCACCTCCCAACAGGACAATGACCCTAAGCACACAGCCAAGACAATGTAGGAGTGGCTCTGGGACATGTCTCTGAATGTCCTTGAGTGGACCAGCCAGAGCCTGGTCTTGAACCCGATCTAACATCTCTGGAGAGACCTGAAAATAGCTGTGCAGCGACACTCTCCATTCAAACGTACAGACACTTGAAAAAATGTTTTTTAATACTTTACAGACATTTCGAAAAACCTGTTTTTGTTTTGTTGTTATGGGGGTATTGTGTGTAGATTGATAAGGATGTATTTTTTTGTTAATCAATTTTAGAATAAGGCTTTAACGTAACAAAATGTGGAAAAAGTCAAGGGTTCTGAATACGTTCCGAATGCACTTGTCATGACGTTGGCCTGGGGGTATGTTTATGACCGTTATAAATACCTCTTTCCCCCCCTTTTTCCTCTCTTTACCCTACTGATGTTACATTTGTAAACCCTTGGTTAACATGGAGATTCTGAGAACATCAGAAGGTGTCGGGAAATGAACAATATTCTGGTAATCCGACCAATTCAATATAATGAATATGATGTCAGATCGGTTGTCATCTGAGACATTCTCATCAATGATAAGATGACATAAACTCTACAGTGGAAAGTCTACACATCAGAGTTATTGGATTCACATGGAATTGTTGTTCAATTTAAATGTTTGAAGATGAAATTATTCGTGATGGGATGAAATGTGATTTTAGATTCTAAAATGTGAGATTTGAGTTTTCATAAGATAGGCAGGGCTATGCTCAATCAGTGGCCCGCCCCTGTGAAGGGACATGGGCTATAAAACTTTTCAAATACGCCCTCTCCCTTCCTATATAAACCCTTGACAACAATATAACCTACTGTTCCGAGGACGTGAGGACGACGGTCCGATGTCAGAATGGTTCAGATAAGAACTACAGAACGAAGCCAACATCAGCGTGAGCTTTGGTTGCGAATGGTATGAACTTTGAACTCTGATTCACTACAGAAGTGATACCTCCAAGCCGTTGAGTTAGCAACAGCCGCTGCAAACAAGGGTTAGGAAGGAACAGACAGAGTATCCCGTCTACCACACAATGACGTTACTACAACGTATTCAATTCACCAGCAGAGACATTCTTCAAAGGACGAAGGACTCGGATGGGCAATACGGCCTCCCATCTACCACCAACCTACCGAAGCAAATCAATCCCAGAACAATAGCAAAGGACCTTGTGATGATGCTGGAGGAAACAGGTACAAAAGTATCTATATCCACAGTAAAACGAGTCCTATATGGACATAACCTGAAGGCCACTCAGCAAGGAAGAAGCCACTGCCCCAAAAACGCCATAAAAAAATCCTACTTTTTGGAGAAATGTCCTCTGGTCTGATGAAACAAAAATGTAACTGTTTAGCCATAATGACCATTGTTATGTTTGGAGGAAAAAGGGAGAGGCTTGCAACCTGTAGAACACCATCCCAACCGTGTGGAAGGGGGTTGCAGCATCATGCTGTGGGGGTGCTTTGCTGCAGGAGGGACTGGTGCACTTCACAAAATAGATGGCTTCATGAGGAGGAAAATGATGTGGATATATTGAAGCAACATCTCAAGACACCAGTCAAAACTTGGTCGCAAATTGGTCTTCCAAATGGACAATGACCCCAAACATACTTCCAAAGTTGTGGCAAAATGGCTTAAGGACAACAAAGTCAAGGTATTGGAGTGGCCATCACAAAGCCCTGACCTCAATCCATAGAACATTTGTGGGCAGAACTGTTAAAGCATGTGCGAGCAAGGAGGCCTACAAACCTGACTCAGCTACACCAGCTCAATCAGGAGGAATGGGCAAAAATTCATCCAACTTTTTGTGGGAAGCTTGTGGAAGTCTTTTATTTATTTATTTTTATTTCACCTTTATTTAACCAGGTAGGCTAGTTGAGAACAAGTTCTCATTAGCAACTGCGACCTGGCCAAGATAAAGCAAAGCAGTGTCACACAGACAACAACACAGAGTTACACATGGTGTAAACAATAAACAAGCCAATAACACAAACAAGTCAATGACACAGTAGAAAAAATAAAGTCTTTATTCAGTGTGTGTAAAAGGCATGAGCGAATAATTACAATTTAGCAGATTAACACTGGAGTGATAAATGAGCAGATGATGATGTGCAAGTAGAGATACAGGTGTGCAAAAGAGCAGAAAAGTAAATAAAATAAAAACAGTACGGGGATTAGGTAGGTAGATTGGGTGTTTATTTTTGTTTTTTTACAGATGGACTATGTACAGCTGCAGTGATCGGTTAGCTGCTCAGATAGTTTATGTTTAAAGTTGTTGAGGGATTTTTGCAATTCATTCCAGTCACTGGCAGCAGAGAACTGGAAGGAAAGGCGGCCAAATGAGATGTTGGCTTTGGGGATGATCAGTGAGATATACCTGCTGGAACGTGTGCTACGGGTGGGTGTTGTTATCCTGACCAGTGAACTGAGATAAGGTGGAGCTTTACCTAGCATAGACTTATAGATGACCTGGAGCCAGTGGGTCTGGTGACTAGAGCATACAGGTCTCAGTTGTGGGTGGTATAAGGTGCTTTAGTGACAAAACGGATGGCACTGTGATAAACTGCATCCATTTTGCTGAGTAGAGTGTTGGAAGCTATTTTGTAGATGACATCGCCGAAGTCGAGGATTGTTAGGATAGTCAGTTTTATTAGGGTAGGTTTGGCGGCGTGAGTGAAGGAGGCTTTGTTGCGAAATAGAAAGCCGATTCTAGATTTGATTTTGGATTGGAGATGTTTAATATGGGTTTGGAAGGAGAGTTTACAGTTTAGCCAGACACCTAGGTATTTATAGTTGTCCACATATTCTAGGTCGGAAACGTCCAGGGTGGTTATGCTAATCGGTTGGGCAGGTGCGGGAGGCGAACTGTTGATAAGCATGCATTTGGTTTTACTAGCGTTTAAGAGCAGTTGGAGGCCACAGAAGGAGTGTTATATGGCATTGAAGCCTTTTTCGAGGTTAGTTAGCACAGTGTCCATGGAAGGGGCAGAAGAATACAGAATGGTGTTGTCTGCGTAGAGGTGGATCAGGGAATCGCCTGCAGCAAGAGCGACGTCATTGATATATACAGAGAAAAGAGTCGGCCTGAGAATTTAACCCTGTGGTACCCCCATAGAGACTGCCAGAGGTCCGGACAACATGCCCTCCGATTTGACACACTGAACTCTGTCTGAAAAGTAGTTGGTGAACCAGGCGAGGCAGTCATCAGAAAAACGAAGGCTATTGAGTCTGCCGATAAGAATATGGTGATTGACAGAGTCGAAAGCCTTGGCCAGGTTGATGAAGACGGCTGCACAGTACTGTCTTTTATCAATGGCGGTTATGATGTCGTTTAGTACCTTGAGCGTGGCTGAGGTGCACCCGTGACCGGTTCGGAAGCCGGATTGCACAGCGGAGAAGGTACGGTGTGATTCGAAATGTTCAGTGATCTGTTTATTAACCACTTGGCTTTCGGAGACTTTAGATAGACAGGGCAGGATGGATGTAGTTCTGTAACAGTTTGGGTCTAGGGTGTCACCCCCTTTGAAGAGGGGGATGACCGCAGCAGCTTTCCAAACTTTAGGGATCTCGGCCGATATGAAAGTGAGGTTGAACAGGCTGGTAATAGGGGTTGCAACAATGGCGGCGGATAGTTTTAGAAAGAGAGGGTTCAGATTGTCTAGCCCAGCTGATTTGTACTGGTCCAGGTTTTGCAGCTCTTTCAGAACATCTGCTGTCTGGACATGGGTGAAGGAGATGCTGGGGAGGCTTGGGGGGGGGGGGGGGGGGAGCTGTTGGACGGGGTTGGAGTAGCCAGGAGGAAGGCATGGCCAGCCGTTGGGAAATGCTTATTGAAATGTTCGATTATCATGGATTTATCAGTGGTGACCGTGTTACCTAGCCTCAGTGCAATGGGCAGCTGGGAGGAGTGATCTTTTTCTACATGGACTTTACAGTGTCCCAAAACTTTTTGGAGTTAGAGCTACAGGATGCGAATTTCTGTTTGAAAAAGCTAGCCTTTGCTTTCCTGACTGACTGCGTGTATTGGTTCCTGACTTCCCTGAACAGTTGCATATCGTGGGGAATATTCGATATTATGGCAGTCCGCCACAGGATGTTTTTGTGCTGGTCAAGGGCAGTCAGGTCTGGAGTGAACCAAGGTCTATATCTGCTCTTAGTTCTGCATTTTTGTTCTGGGCATGCTTATCTAAGATGGTGAGGAAATTACTTTTAAAGAATGACCAGGCATCCTCGGCTGACGGGATGAGGTCAATATCCTTCCAGGATACCAAGGCCAGGTCGATTAGAAAGGCCTACTCACAGAAGTGTTTTAGGGAGCGTTTGACAGTGATGAGGGGTGGTCGTTAGACCATGGAAATCTCAGAATTGTTGGTGGCAAGGACATCAGGGTTGGCGGAGTGTGCTAAAGCAGTGAGTAAAACAAACTTAGGGAGGAGGCTTCTGATGTTGACATGCATGAAACCAAGGTTTTTTCGATTTCAGAAGTCAACAAATGAGGGTGCCTGGGGACAGGCGGGGCCTGGGTTTACCGCCACATCACCCGAGGAACAGAGGAGTAAGATGAGGGTGCGGCTAAAGGCTATCAAAACTGGTCGCCTAGAGCGTTGGGGACAAAGAATAAAAGGAGCAGATTTCTGGGAGTGGTAGAAAAGATTCAGGGCATAATGTGCAGACAGGGGTATGGTGGGGTGCGGGTTGCGGGGGTAAGCCCAGGCACTGAGTGATGATAAGAGAGGTTGCATCTCTGGATAAGCTGGTTATAGTGGGTGAGGTCACTGCATGTGTGGGAGGTGGGACAAAGGAGGTATCAGAGGTATAATGCGTGGAACTAGGGGCTCCATTGTAAACTAAAACCTAAACAACAGTATACAAGGCATATTGACATATGAGAGAGACATACAGCGAAGGCATAAAGTAATCACAGGTGTTGATTTGGAGAGCTAGTCACGACAACAACAACAGCTAATCAGCTAAAACAACAACAGGTAAAATGGCGATGAATGGGCGGGTCGGTTAACTACACACAGAGCCTGAGTTCACGGCTGGGGCCGGCAGATTATTATTTTATTTTTTATAACTAGAAAAAGGCTACCCTGAAACATTGGACCCAAGTTAACAATTTCAAGGCAATGCCACAAAATACTAATTGAGTGTATGTAAACTTCTGACCCACTGGGAATGTGATGAAAGAAATAAAAGCTGAAATAAATCATTATCTCTGGTATTATTCTGACATGTCACATTCTTAAAATAAAGTGGTGATCCTAACTGACCTAAGACAGGGATTTGTTACTAGAATTAAATGTTGGGAATTGTGAAAAACTGAGTGTATATGTATTTGGCTAAGGTTTATGTAAACTTCCGACTTCAACTGTACCTGTATAAATAAAGGTGAAATACATGTCTATCTTACCAACTAGTCTCCTCCTGGGTTTATTTTGACTCTGTGTTGAAGAGAGCGTCTGTGTGGAAAATCAATATGGAGCTGATATGAGCCTCTTCTCCTGCTGCTTGGGGTAAAAGAGAAAAGATGAGGGGAATGGAGGGAGAGAAAGATGAGTGTTTGAGGGTTGAGAGAGGAAAGGAGAGGTCAGGAGAGGAGATGGGGGAGAGATGAGGGGAGGTGTAACAGGGAGTAATGGAATGAGGCGATAGGGGAGAAAAAGAGGGGTGATGGGGTGAAGAGAAAAGGGGTGAGGTAGAAGGGAGGAGGGGAAATTGTGGAGAATGAAGATGGAGTGAGAGATCAGAGGTGACGAGAGGATAAGAGATGGAGAGTGTGAGATGTGAAGAGAGGTGAGGAGGGGTGAAGGAGGAAGAGATGAAAGGGGAGGAGGGCAGAGACAGATAGGGGGGTGAGTGTGGTCGCAGGCTGCAGAAGTACCAGAGAGCTTATTTTAGGGATCTTGAGGGGTGCAGCGGTCTAAGGCACTGCATTGCAGTTCTAGAGGTGTCACTACAGACCAGTGTCACTACAGACCAGGCCGGGGTAGACTGTCATTGTAAATAACAATTTGTTCTTAATTAACTGACTTGCCTAGTTAAATGAAGGTTAAATAAAATAAATAAAGAGCGACACACAGACAGAGGAAAGGGGAAGTGATGTAAACATGGGTAACCTGATGACTCTGGTGAGGTGTTGTAGACTATCTGGCATTGCAGGGTAACTAGAGGCTCCACACCACAGTTTATTTAATGGTGGATTGTCTTTCTCTGTGGCATTCTGTGGTCCTGTGACAGTATGGACGCTGAAACCAAGAAACACTGAAACCAACAGACATCAAAAAGAGAATTTTCTGAATTTAGAAAATGAAAGATACATTATAATAATGTATTCCCTCAACTGTTCTACTTGAAAGACCAAGAAACCTTAGCAGACATGGACACACGAAACATAACAACCAATTATGTGACCGCATGCCATAGCCTGTCAAACAGTGAGACCACAGATCATTCATGCACCCAACCCAGCAAACACATTTGGTTCCTTAGAAGTTGTGGGAAACTGTTTTTGGTTTCACATTAGTTGTGGGAAAGAAGCCAAACATTTCCTGACCGGTAAAACCACATTTTTAAAAAACATCCGAAGAACAGCAGTGAAGTTTTCCTGGGAGGTTTTTCTTAACGCCTTGAGAACATAAATTGAAGGTTATTTTGAGGTTTTGAACTTATAACTCACTTTTACTGATTTTTTTCAATAAGACACTGCTAGTTTATTTTGGGTTAACTTTATTAACCCCAAATTATTATTATTGAATTTCCTTAGGCAATAATCATGCAAACACACAATGTTTTTATCAGTGAGATTTCATGGCATCAGTGAGACTCAAACCTATAGTCTTCTATTCTCCATCTATGGATTTAGTCCACTGCACCACCAGGATGGAGCTGTCATGCCATGTATTTGTTTAACGTATACAAAGCTGTTCATTTTAGTTTATTCATACAGACCCCATTTTAAAGGACACTTCTTAAAGGGATACTTTGCAATACCTACTACCCTAGAGTCAAATGAAGTTGCTAACTAGTGTTAGTGCAATTTATAACTAGCGTTAGCACAATGACTGGAAGTCTATGGTAACTCTAGCATGCTAGTAGATATCATAGACTTAAAGTCATTGTGCTAACGTTAGTTAACAAAACTAGCTTCTTTACATGCAGTATGTCTGTATCCTGCTGGTGGGAGGCCTACCCAACAACATCGGAACTTCTACTCTTTTTATCGTTTTTACCGCCTCCGCATAGAGACGGACAGAACTGCTTTGATTTTGGCCACCTCCATATCTTTCACCTTATTTGGGCATTCCAAGGATGTCACCTCATGTCCTTCACCACAGTTACAACACTTCATTGCAATTCCCTTCTGCTATACAGTCTGCATCAAAGTGGTTTTCCCCACACGTCCCACATCTCTGCTCCTTCCGTCTGCAGACACATTCTACATGTCCAAACATTGCTTTCATAGCAAAGTCCTGGATATACAGGTTCTGACAGGATAATACACGTCTCAGCAGCACTCGGGTCGGGAGGGACTCCACATAAAAAACACAAGGACCGACAAACTCTTCTCCTTCTTGCCTTTAACCACACGATTCATCCTTTAGCCACACGATTCATCCTTTAGCCACACGATTCATCCTTTAGCCACACGATTCATCCTTTAGCCACACGATTCATCCTTTTGCCACACGATTCATCCTTTTGCCACACGATTCATCCTGTAGCCACACGATTCATCCTGTAGCCACACGATTCATCCTTTAGCCACACGATTCATCCTTTAGCCACACGATTCATCCTTTAGCCACACGATTCATCCTTTAGCCACACAATTCATCCAGCTTACAGTGGCTTGCGAAAGTATTCACCCCCCTTGGTATTTTTCATATTTTGTTGCCTTACAACCTGGAATTACGTAAAACAGATTTTTATGGGGTTTGTATCATGCCTACCACTTTGAAGATGCAAAATATTTCTTACAGTTTCTCAGTCGCTTTGGTGCATTTTTCACATCATCCCTAACATGTGCAAAATAATAAGTGCATTTCTCAGAACTATTTTCAAACTGTAATATACTATAGATATGTTTCGAAAGCTAGTCAGTCACAAAAAATCCTTAGTACATCTCTCAAAAGTAAATATTCATGCCAATGATCATGTCAGTGTCATCAGAATGATACAGTTTTTTTTGATTGCTTAAGCACGATTTTCAAAACAGGGCCCGTGTTTTCAAAACACTACACACATTTAGCACAACCACACACCCAAATAGCAAAACACCACAGATCCTTTGCAAAATTAAACACTCTTGTAAAAACTATACACTTCTTTTTAAAAACCACACTTTGTTACCATATGAAACACACACGTTTCACATGACTATACTCTGTTGACACGAGTTACACTCTGCTGTGATAAACCTAAAACACTTTTAGCACTTCTACTTCCCTATGATTAGAGTAGGCTACTATCAACAAAGTACAAATATAATGTAAATTCACCAAACACTACAAAAGACCAATGTTGCAGACTGAAGAAACTAATTTATTTCTCAACACGCCCAAAATGTTGACATGGACATTCATAATACTGTAACCAAACGTCACTTTACATATTGTAAGTTCAAAAAAATTAAATAAAAAATAACTAGACATTGTCTCTTTGCCTAGCTGGATCTGGCCAGAGAATTTCATCAACATCGCAGGCAATGTTGTCATTAGCAAGACACCTTGGAAAGAAACGTCTTGAATGACGAATCCATCCTTGCATTGAAGCTACCTCCATCTGGTCACAGGCCTCCTCCATGGCTTGGATGAGGGGTACCTCAGCCTGGAACGGAGATCATATACCTTCCACCGCCATGCCGAGAAAAAAATATTCTGTAGGGTTAAGGAATGTAGAGTGTGGTGGAAGATATAGGACGGTGAAATGTGGATGTTGCTGAAACCAGATCTGAACCAGAGCAGAGCGGTGGAAAGACACATTGTCCCAGACAACAATGTATTGCATATGATCGACTTGATTTGCTGCTGTTATGTTGTGCAATTGGTCCAAGAATGTAAGTATGAGTGCTGTGTTGTAAGGGCCCATATAGGCATGACTTTGGAGGACCCCATTCTGTGTAATGGCTGCACAGTGTGTTATATTACCCCCACTTTGCCCTGGGACATTGACTATAGCCCTGTGGCCATTGATGTTTCTTCCCCTCCTTCGTGTTCTCGTCAGGTTGAACCCAGCCTCATCTACGTAAATGTACTCATGCTGGATCTCCTCTCCATGCATTCGTAAAACTCTCTGAAAAACAGTGTCAGGCAAAATTGTGTAGTTCAGTGTAGATCTAGTATACATATTACAGTACAGTAAAATATTATGAGACAGTATGCAAGATCACACTGCTAAAGTGAATACATACCTCTGCATAATCATGCCGCAGTCGTTTCACCCTTTCAGAATTGCGCTGGAAAGGCACTCGATAAATTTGCTTCATTTGAATATGTTTTTTTTTAGGATGCGTGCCAGTGTTGATGTTGAGACCTGATGGATATCGTTGAAAATGGCGTGGTTATTGACAATGTTAGCTTGGAGCTGCTTGAGTGTTATAGCATTGTTGGCCAAAACCATGTTTACTATCTCCCTCTCTTGCTGTTCTGTGAACATAAGAGGCCTTCCCCCTTGTCGTCCCTGACCCTCAATCCTATGTAGAAAAAAAACAGTATACAATAGTACAGTAATTTCACAGGAAAAGGTAACAGAAGTGCTGATAGTGCATAGAATACAGTGCTGTAAGCAGTTACTGAAACCGTGCAGATGTTTTTGATATGATGATATTTTTACAATACCTATTTTCCAGTCGAAATGTTCTCATCACACTTGCCACTGTATATCGGCTTAGATTTGGCTGTACGCGCAGTCCAGCTTCCCTCAGCGTCAGGCCGTGGTTGACAACGTGGTCAACCAGTGTTGCGTGGATCTCATTTGTCAGATTCGGTCCTCTTTGAGCACCTTCTTGTCTTCCTCTTCCTCCCCTTCCTCCTCCTCCTCGTTCTCCTCCTCGTCCTCGTTCTCCTCGTCGTCCTCCTCGTTCTCCTCATCCTCCTCGTCGTCGTCGTCGTCGTCCTCCTCCTCCTCCTCCTCCTCCTCCTCCTCGTCTTACTCTTTCTCTGACTCTTTCCATTGTGCTTGAAGACCGGTGAACTCACCTGCTGCTTTTTATAGTGCTTATACACCTGATTGGTGTGTCTACAATTAAGCAAACGAGTGTTTGCACACCTGAATACTGTGTTGAACCAATTGGTTGGACGGTGTGGTAATTTGACAGTCAGTGCTTTGGCATTGCAAGGACGTGACTTCATGATAGATTTTTGTGTGTAATGTATGTTAAGTGTGTTTAGTGTTTTGCAAATCACTGTGTGTGTAGAGTTTTGCAACAAGTGTGAGGTTGACAATGTGCTTATAGTTGTGCAAATATGGACTGATGTTTTGCTTCTTGAGTGTAAGGTTTTGCTAATAGTGTACTACTTTTAATTTTAGTGTGTAAGCAATCCAAAAAAACTGTAAGTAATTGAGTCATTGTTCACGAACAAGGTCGTCAAAATGTTTAGGCATGTTGTCAATGTAACTGTACTTTGACAGTATTACCTGATGTAAACTTAGGCTACAGTTTGGATGACAGTTACTGTATTGAAAATGCACAAGGCTGCGCTTCTATGGCATATATCAATTTCAACAGTACTATTTACATATTACTGTATGTGGGTTATTGATTGAAAGAGACTGGACAACCCAAGGGGCACAAAGGAAAACAAACTAAATTAGAAAGAAACACAGGAAACCACCCCCAAGGCACAACTTTGCCCGCAGCACTGTTGTGCTGTCTCTACACATCCAGACGTTCCTGTCTGTCGGCCCACATATTCTCATCCACATCACACCGGATATTTTCCCTTCCAATGCAATGTGGAAAGAATCTCTTTTGGAATGCCTTATCCATGCTGCATCCATTGCAGCCAGCAGGGTCATCTGTGTGTGTGGCTGACGATCGTACACCTTCCACCTCCATGCTGAAAAGAACTCCTCAATTGGGTTAAGGAATGGTGAATAAGGTGGGAGGAATTCTATGAGCATCCTAGAACCATTGCCTTATGATGTTTGATCGATGGAAACTCACATTATCACAAATGACCACATACTTTGGCAAATCCTCTCTAAACAGACCCCTCTCATCATCAGGGATGAGAGCCCTGTAGAGAGTCTCTAAAAAGTTGAGTAGATGCTGGGTGTTGTATGGCCCTATAAGGGGGATATGGGTTAAGACACCATGCTCCGAAATAGCAGCACACATGGTGATATTTCCTCCCCGTTGGCCTGGCAAATCCACAGTAGCTCTGTGACCGATGATATTCCGACCCCGCCTTCTGCATTTGGTCAGGTTGAAGCCAGCCTCATCCACATATACAAAGTTGTGAGAGGGTTCACTTGATTCCAACTCCATTATACGCTATATCCCAGAACACACAGTAAGGAAGAGTGACATAAAATGTACATATATTGCATGTTCCTTCCACAGTAATGGAAATGTGTGCAGTTTATGCTTACTGTACTATGTATCACTATAAAATGTTGCTGTAAAGTAGTTACATAGATATATGTTTTACCTGTACATACTGGTACCGTAGCTCCTTAACTCTGTCCTCATTCCTTTGGAATGGTACACGGTACAGCTGTTTCATACTCATCTGGTTTCTATGCAGCACCCTGTCGATGGTTAAGATGCTAACCGTATGGATGTTTTCAAAGACATCGTTGTCTTCTATAATGGTCCTTTGTCCTGAGTCTAATGGCATTGTTTGCGCGGAACCATGGTGCAAATAGCCTCCTCCTGTTGAGGTTTGAAAAGGCGTCCTCTGCTACTGGTTTGAGGTAATCTTGCAGTCCTATGTGGGGAAAAATGCAGTGATGCATCGCACACTTTCACATAGACAAAAACTATGTGAACACACATTTTACTGTAAAACATACAGGTGGGTGCATGTAAGGTGCAGTATGTATCTGTATAGAGTATATTTCTGTATGCTGTGAAATACAAGTGGACTACTGTAATATGAAGCATTGTAGGAAGTATACAGTATACTGCTTATATACAGTAACAGTGCACTGTACATTGGTGGACATACCTGTTCTCTCTTCGAAACGTTTGAACTATTGAGGACACGGTTGATCTCCCAATATTTGGCTGCACCCTTCGACCCACCTCAGCCATTGTAAGGCCATGATTGACAACATGGTCTACAATAGTGGCCCTTATGTCATCAGATATGCGCCTATGTCCTCTTCTGCCTCTTCCTCTGTTTTGCCTTCCACCACGCATCCTTGCTCCTCTTCTTCCTCCTCTTGGCTGTTGACCCTGTTCGTTTCCTGGTCCATCCGTTATTGGAAAATTGCAACTCTGTGTTGTGGTCTGTCTATATATGCTTGCCAATTGATTCTTCATGAGATGCACCTTTGAGCAATTTAGACAACTGGTTGATTGTTGGTTGAACTTTTACATTCCTTCATGAGTGAGGGTCAATTTCACCTGCACGATTCATCAATTCACGTTTTTGTACAAAAGGTCTAATAAAAATGTGTAAAACTATGCTTTACAGTTTGTGACAAATAGTTCAACAATTTTGCATGTAAAGGCTTATGCAAGGAACTAATGCCTAGATGTTTTGAGGGGTAAGACTATTCAACAGAGAACCATCTACTATATTTTGATCAACATGACATGAGCAATTGATGTGGAAAAAAGCTGACACTTGTACATTATCAATTGCAATTTGTTCAAAGGAATAAGAAATTGCTTTAATGATGTGCACAAGTGACTAGATGATTTGGAATTTGTACAAGTAGTATCAAGAATTGCACTTTTGATCTAAGAAATGCACCAAAGCGACTGAGAAAAACTGTACTGTGAAACTTACAAGAAATAAGGCAAAAAAACAGAAAACTTGAACGTGCGTATTCACCCCCGCAAAGTCAATACTTTGTAGTACTTTGTAGAGCCACCTTTTTGCAGCGATTACAGCTGCAAGTCTCTTGGGGTATGTCTCTATAAGCTTGGCACATCTAGCCAATAGGATTTTTGCCCAGTCTTCAAGGCAAAACTGCTCCATCTCCTTCAAGTTGGATGGGTTCTGCTGGTGTACAGCAATCTTTAAGTCATACCACAGATTCTCAATTGGATTGAGATCTGGGCTTTGTCTAGGCTATTCCAAGATACTTAAATGTTTCCCCTTAAACAACTCAAGTGTTGCTTTAGCAGTATAGTTAGGGTCATTGTGCTGCTGGAAGGTGAATCTCCGTCTCAGTCTCAAATCTCTGGAAGACTGAAACAGGTTTCCCTCAAGAATTTCCCTGTATTGAGCACCATCCATAATTCCTACAATTCTGACCAGTTTCCCAGTCCCTGCCGATGAAAAACATCCCTACAGGGATGGTGTTCTCGGGGTGATGAGAGGTGTTGGTTTGCACCAGACATAGCATTTTACTTGTTGGCCAAAAAGGTACATTTTAGTCTAATCTGACCAGAGAACCTTCCTCCATATGTTTGGGGAGTCTCCCACATGCCTTTTGGCGAAAACCAAAAGTGTTTGCTTATTTTTTTCTTTAAGCAATGGCTTTTTTTCTAGCCACTCTTCCGTAAAGCTCAGCTTTGTGGAGTGTATGGCTTAAAATGGTCCTATGGACAGATACTCCAATCTCTGCTATGGAGCTTTGGTCTCTTTGTTGCCTCTCTGATTACAGCTTTTTCCAACTGCTTACACACAAAATCTTTTCATGTCACACGATTTTTTAAACATCTCGCTCAAAGTCCAAAACTACACACCAAATATCCAAAACCATAAGCTATTTCTCAGCCTTTGACTCAGTTGTCAATTGCATAAAACACTTTTTTAAAACACGACACACAATTCTCTACCTAAAACACAAAAATCTAACACGAAGTGACTTGCTTTCCTTTTCCAAACACAACCAATCAAAATGCTACACTTATTCACCACACACACACACTCCTCACATGTGCAAACACTAATAGCTTAACTGATCACTAACCAATCACTGCTTTACTGTAGTATAGGCCTATAAATAGGTCAAAGATCAGATTACCTGTTTTGAACAATGGATGCCAGCAATGGACAGAGAGCAAGAGTAGTAAGAGGGAGAGGAAGAGGAAGAGGAAGAAGAGGAATAGGGCAAAGAAGACAAGGAAGGAGAGCCATCTCTGATGAGATTAGGGCAACACTTGTTGATCATGTGATCAACCAAGGTTTGACCATGAAAGAGGCTGGACTGAGATTCCAGCCCAACTTGAGTCGATTTACAGTGGCGTCCATAATTCGAACCTTCATAAATGAGAACAGGAATGCAACTATCTAATGACTATTTTAGCATTACAGTAATGTACTGTAAAATACTTATGACTGCATAGTATAGCAAAAACATTTGTAACTCTAAGCCATCTATTTATTGCACTGCATGGAATGAATGAGGTTGGTTATCATGCTGTACTACATTTTTTTGTACATTGTTTACAGTTCCTATGCTGAACACATACTGTATTTGAATTCTGTACAGAGTGGAAAGGCAAAGACATCATGGAGGACGAGGACACTTGTTTACAGATGTACAAGAGACTGCAATTATAAATATGGTTTTGGCCAACAATGCAATTAGGATTCGAGAGATAAGAGACCATATCTTGAATAATGACACCATATTTAACAACATCAATGCTGTACGCCTGTCGACCATACAACGCATCTTCCAACGGCACCGAGTGACGATGAAACAACTTTACAAGGTGCCATTTGAGAGAAACTCTGACAGAGTCAAGAATATGCGACATGACTTTGTGGAGGTATGTATGCAATACTACTTCCAGTACTTCAGACATACAGATGAGTAAATATGGTATATCCTTTTGTCTGTTACAGAGAGTATTGGAGTTGGATGCCCATGAATTTATTTATGTGGATGAGATTGGCTTCAACCTCACCAAAAACCAGGCGCCGCGGAAGAAATGTAATAGGACAGAGGGCAATTACCAATGTCCCCGGACAGCATGGGGGTAATATAACAATGTGTGCTGCCATCACTCAAAAAGGGGTCCTCCATCACAATGCCACACTAGGTCCGTACAACACCGGCCATATGCTAACTTTTCTGGATACATTTTACACAATGCTTGTCCCTATGGTTTTATGGGACAATGTTCGTTTTCACCGGGCTGTTCTGGTCCAAAACTGGTTTGCCACCATTCCACAATTTGTAGTTTTGTACCTACCCCCATATTCACCTTTTCTAAATCCCATAGAGGAATTTTCTCAGCCTGGCGCTGGAAAGTGTATGATCGTCAACCCCATGCCCACATGCCGCTTCTCCAAGCAATGGAGGATGCATGTGGGGACATAGAGGTTGCTTCTGTCCAAGGTTGGATACGCCATGCTAGGAGATACGTTTTCTCTTGCCATACATCGAGGGAAGTATCTTGTGATGTGGACGAAGTATTGTGGCCAGACCCAGGCCGGAGAAGAGATGAAGCGTAGCTTAGCACTGGTGACTGCACCCCCCACTACCAATTCCTGGACTGCCCCCCCAGGACCACACACACACAATTGTGTTCTTTACTGTATTCTAAAGAATATATTTTTGGTTTACATATGTTTATGGTTTTGTTGTATGCTACTGTATACAACAGTAATATTTGGCCTAATAAATATTTTCTGTTTCTACATTGCATTGGTGTTTACAGTGTACTTGTTACCCCTCTCAGCAGATGACTTTCACTGTAGAACATTGCATTGGTGTTTACAGTGTACTTGTTACCCCTCTCAGCAGATTACTTTCACTGTAGAACATTGCATTGGTGTTAACAGTGTACTTGTTACCCCTCTCAGCCGATTACTTTCACTGTAGAACATTGTATTGAAATGTAGATATAAGCCTATGAAAGACCAAAGAGCTTTAGATTTAGAACAGTGTTTACATGGTATATCCAAAAATGTACTATTATGAAAGCAGTGTTTGCCATTTGATGCAAATGCTTCATTCTGACATGTGTTTATGGCATTTTGAATGCAGTGTTACATTTTGAAGGAGATGTGAGGCATTTTGCATTTTGTGTGTGCAGTTTTGGGAATTGTGTGTAGATTTGAAAAAAAGGAGACAGTTTTGAAAAAGTGTGTAAGCAGTTGGAAAAAACTGTAATGCCCTCCTTGCTTGGTCTGTGAGTTTTGGTGGGCGGCCCGCTCTTGACAGGTTTGTTGTGGTTCCATATTCTTTCCATTTTTAATAATGGTGCTCCGTGGGATGTTCAAAGTGTCTGATATTGTTTTATAACTCAACCCTGATCTGTACTTCTCCACAACTTTGTCCCTGACCTGTTTGGAGAGCTCCTTGGTCTTTATGGTGCCGCTTTTCTGCTTTAATTTGTTTAAATAAGTTCCTTTTTTCATTTCACTTCACCAATTTGGACTATTTTGTGTATGTCCATTACATGAAATCCAAATAAAAATTCATTTAAATTACAGGTTGTTATGCAAAATAATAGGAAAAACGCCAAGGGGGATGAATAGATCTGTCAGTCCCTTTGAAAGCAAGTCAGAAGCGGTAGATCTGTTCTATGTGTGCTATTTCTGTGCTTTCCGTTCTTATGATTTTTTGTGTCTTTTAGTTTTGGGTTTTGTACATCATCTTCAAACAGCTAAAAATACAATATTTTGTGGTTTGGAAAATACATTTCACAGTGGTTTAGATGGTACAATGATTCTCTACACTATACTTGCTTGTTTTGTTACATGAACAGAACTTACAGGAACTATTTGAATTGTAGCAACCAGGAAATGACTCTTGCATCTTTAAACAATGGCTGTGAGGGATGCCTGATCAATAATATTGATTTCTTTGTCTTGTTTTTCGCTTTGATGCTGTCAAAACCCCATCACCCACGAGCCACATCTCACCGTAATGCTGTAATGAGTATAGGGTTCTGAGTTCGTGTTGGTGGGTGGTTATATTTGCCCTATTTCACACATGCACAAGTGTGTATTAATACACTTGTGTGAATTGGAAATTCGTTTTTTGCATATCCCATTCTCCCTGAGACACCCTTGGGGAGTGTATAGTTTTCTAATAGATTGGTGCAAGTAGGGGGTTGTTTATTCCTCAATGACAAGGATGGTGCTACTGGTTCTCATGTTGTTAGGTGCATTATGGGTTGGCAGTAAATGGGGTAAGTGGATTTCTTCATACGTTGGGCATTTAATGCTTTTCTATACCACCTGAGAGTTACAATTCTCTGGGTGTTGTGTGTGAGAGCATTAATGGTTTCTGTGAAAGATTATGGTTTCTTAGTACTGTGTGGCCTGTCACATTTTTCTCTCTACCTTTCTTCTCTTTGTGTCTGATGTCTGAAATCCATCACCGCTGTAGTCAGTGCTTCCGCTGGGCCCAACGTCCTGGTGTAGTCAGTGCTACCGCTGGGCCCAACGTCCTGGTGTAGTCAGTGCTACCGCTGGGCCCAACGTCCTGGTGTAGTCAGTGCTGCCGCTGGGCCCAACGTCCTGGTGTAGTCAGTGCTGCCGCTGGGCCCAACGTCCTGGTGTAGTCAGTGCTGCCGCTGGGCCCAACGTTCTGGTGTAGTCAGTTCATCCGCTGGGCCCAACATCCTGGTGCCCAAACATCTCATGCCCAAACATCTGTGCCCAAACATCTCATAGCTCCATTCATCAGAGCATATACTATGTGTTGTGATAATAATCTCTAGGTAGATAAAGTGCTGTGATAATCATCTGTAGGTAGATAAAGTGCTGTGATAAACATCTGTAGGTAGATAAAGTGCTGTGATAATCATCTGTAGGTAGATAAAGTGCTGTGATAATCATCTGTAGGTAGATAGTGTTGGGATAATCATCTGTAGGTAGATAGTGTTGGGATAATCATCTGTAGGTAGATAGTGTTGGGGTAATCATCTGTAGGTAGATAGTGTTGGGTAATCATCTGTAGGTAGATAGTGTTGGGATAATCATCTGTAGATTATCAAAGCCACACACTACCACTTATGCATCTACAGAACATGCCAACCCAGTCGTTAGCATAGTCATGAGAATAGCATTTGGATAATCATGACTCGCTACTCATTTACCCCTCACACTAACAATCTGCGGCACTAACACGTAGGCACACATGCTGAAACACACAAGCCAACAAACCCAGGCATATACAGTAGACAGACATACGCACACATACATACTCCCCACACAACCTCGGAGGCAGTCTATGACATGAGGGTATTTTATCAAAATAAATGTTTCCACTTATTGTGACATGGGCCTCTCAAACACAGAGACACAGAACCCCAGGGAGCACGCTGATTATTGGATTCCACCAATGATATCTCTTTCTGCCTGGCCCTTCTGACCTCCTTTGTTATGCTTTGTCTTCTTTCTCTCATTCTCTCTCTCTCTTCTCCAACTCTCTCTTCTCCAACTCTCTCTTCTCTCATTTATCTCTCTCTCCCTCTCTCTGCCGTTCTGGCTCCCTGCAGAGTGGTGAATGTTGGAGGCACTTTGAGTGAGTTTCTCCATAATTTCCTACTTGATCCTCATATTCACTAGTCAGTGACAGCACTGGGATATGAAATGGAAAATGAGAAGTTGTGTGTGAGGTTGGGGGGTATAGAGGGAGGGCAGTGTGTGTAAGGCTTGGGGGTAGAGAGGGAGGGAGGGAGGTGTATGTGAGGCTGGTTTTGGGAGGGAGGTGTGAGTCAATGAGGATGCGTGTGTGTGCGAGCCAATGAGGATGCGTCTGTGTGCGGGTCAATGAGGATGCGTGTGTGTGCGAGTCAATGAGGATGCGTGTGTGTGCGAGTCAATAAGGATGCGTGTGTGTGTGCGAGTCAATGAGGATGCGTGTGTGTGTGCGAGTCAATGAGGATGCGTGTGTGTGAGTCAATGAGGATGCGTGTGTGTGAGTCAATGAAGATGCGTGTGTGTGTGTGTGTGTGTCAATGAAGATGCATGTGTGTGTGTCAATGAAGATGCATGTGTGTGTGTGTCAATGAAGATGCATGTGTGTGTGTGTGAGTCAATGATGATGCGTGTGTGTGTGTCAATGAGGATGCGTGTGTGTGTGTCAATGAGGATGCGTGTGTGTGTGTGTGGGTCAATAAGGATGCGTGTGTGTGTGAGTCAATGAGGATGCGTGTGTGTGTGGGTCAATGAGGATGCGTGTGTGTGTGGGTCAATGAGTATGCGTGTGTGTGTGTGTGTCAATAAGGATGTGTGTGTGTGTGTGTGAGTCAATGAAGATGCGCGCGTGTGTGTGTGTGTGTGTGTCAATGATAATTATCACCATGGCAACAGAAAAAAAGAGTACGTTTATGTGTGGGAGTGTGTGGCGGTTGAGAGTTGGGAATTTAGCTACACTGACAGACAGACTTTGTGTGTGTGTGTGTGTGTGTGCGCATCTGTGTGCATATATACGTGTGTGTGGAATACTCAGCCATAACGAGGAATGTACCACAGAATGGTAATTGTTAATGCTACTCACAGAAATGTTTCATAAGCCAAATTTTAGACACTAAAACTAAAACGTTCCGTCCATCCTTCAGTGCTGATAAGTCAAACAATTCTTTATATTAATATAATATAATCCACTACTCTGTACGGTCATGGTGAGTAAGGCTTTTTTAAACTGATGAAAGTTTGTTTCAACCTGCAGGTTGGGTCTGATATGAATATATTACTCCACATACAGATTGTACAAAACATTATGAACATGTGGTCTTTCTATTACAATCCACTTCAATCAGTGTAGCTGAAGGGGAGGAGCCGGGTTAAAGATGAAGGGGAGGAGCCGGGTTAAAGGAGGATGTTTAAGCTTTGAGACAATTGAGACTGCAATGCTGCTGGTTTTTTCAAGCTCAACAGTTTCCAGTGTGAATCAAGAATGGTCCACCACCCAAAAGACATCCAGCCAACTTGACACAACTGTGGGAAGCATTGGAGTCAACATGGGCCAGCATCCCTGGTGAACACAACTCAATATTAGAAATGTGTTGGAAATATTTTGTACACTGTACATGTTGTTATGATAAATTAAACTATGAGGGGTGGAATGGAATGGAGACCTGCCAGTTATGTATATCTGTAGCATGAGTCCATTTTAGGCAGTTTGCACCAGGGCGAGTCATGAGGTTGTTGAAGTACAAGAATGATCTACATTTGGAGAATTTAGACGACTGTTGGACTTTCCCTTGGATCTTCCATTTTATTGTCATACAAATGTTAAAGCAGCTGCTACATACAAGGTTTTAGAAACTTTCCCTGCAAATAATTTCTATAGACCCTTCCTGGTGGGTTACCAAGCCTAGACCCTCAACAGATATACACTACTTCATGTGTTCACAGGGGGTTGCCATGGCGAAGGTCACCAGCAGGGGCTGATACTAAGTGCCGTCATTTGTTTTGGCTAATTGTTACAGAAAGATCGCCCAGGGGAATTAGCAACAGGATCTAAGTGCTTTACTTAATTAGCCACACAGAGAACACATTTGATAGGACCCGTGTTTGCTTGTTCGTTAGCATAGAAGACCATCTGTCCATCTGCTTGATGGTGGCAGTCTAGTATTCCATGTGGTGGTGCTGGTATTCTAACACCACCACTGACAATTCATAACAAACGTTTCCAATAAGACTCCACAATGTAGCCAGGCAGGGCTGAGTTGATTTCAGTTAAAATGATTTCAAACGTTTGGGGTGTCCTGAGGCTGGTTGGCTACTGTGTGTAATGAACAAATGAACAGTGACTGGAATGGCCCAGAGACAAGGGAAAGGAACAGTAGTTGAGATAATTGAGGAGAAAATGGCAGTGTAACATTTAATTGGGAGGCTGGAGGGTGAGAATGTAAGAACAGTGTCCTTTAGCTAATTGGTCTGTTTCAGACTGTTTCCTGTATTTGGTTGGCTGTTTGGGAGAGCTGCAGAGCTGGAGTAAATACCCTGATTTAAATGCCAAGTGTTTGATGTAAATTTGAAGCCTTGAAGAAGAAAAAAATAACAGCATTTAAAATGTTTTGGCATTGTGTGGAGGTAGAAGTCTAGCTAAAGTAACGAGGAATAGCTTGTTGAACATAAGTGAAAAGTGGGGCATCCAATCTTCGGTTGAGTGGCTTCATGTTCAAAAGGACTTTAATAAGGAAACTGACACAAGGTTTGGTCGTACTGACACTGGCATTTCATTAATGAAGGAAATGTTCAGAGATAAGTCCTAATTCTATTCTAATTCTGTAGGGATATTAGGTGTAACAGAAAAGGTAGTGAAAAATTCTGACAGTAGAGGTGTAAGGGCTGCTTCTCATTTGTGTCATGGATGAAACTTTACCAGGACAGCCAAGAGTCTGTCTATTTGAAGTATAATTGAGACAATGAGCTTGACTGAATACACTGGTTCAACATGACAAGATAATTAGAGGTATGAAATCCTATCATCATAAGGTTCCATAATTATAATACATTAGGATATACCATTTATCTGATCATTTCCATCAGAAATCCTATCATCATAAGTTTCCATAATTAATTAGGCTATACCGTATGTATCTGATTAAAAAGACTAACTCTTGACCGTCTGAATTTGGCACAAAATGAATCAAGATGCATGTTTCTCACAGTATGAGACATAATTGTATTTGTTAATTTTCATGAACCACTGGCATAAACTATCAGTGCATCACTCACTTTATGTTTCTTCCTTTCGGGGTCTCTCTCTCTCTCTCTCTGCATTGGTTCCATCCTCTTTCATTATGTCTTGGTGAGTCTCTGCCTCTCCATGGCCCTGTGCTTCCTATCCATCTGTGGCGTGTCATGCCTGTCGTTGCTCCTCCTCTCTGGATATCAAAGACCTTTTGACTTTGATTAAACTGTCTAGTTAAACATGACACTTTCACCTTCCACGTCCTGCATGCCTCAACAGCAACAAGGGCATCTATTTCCCCCTCTTCTCCCCTCTGTCAACCACTATCTATGTAATTCACGCCCTTATCTCTCTCTTCCTGTCTCCCTTCCCTTCTTTTTTCTCCTATTTCTCATATTCAAATTGGCTGGTATTCCTGTGTGGCCGGTTGGTGGTGCCTGGAGTGTGTTATCAGTAGGCCACAGCGGTGCTGGCTGATATTAGCTTGGCAGTTCAAAGCGGCTGTGGGCACCATGGGGACCGTTCCCACCTGCCAGGCCAAAGCATGTAGCATATCTAATCAGACACACTAGGATCATTAGCACAGCGGAACAGGCGGACCGACAGGGCCAGAGCTCAGTTCTCACTCACATGCGCACGCACACACACACACACACCTCTCTCTCTCTCCATCTCTCCATCTCTACACTTTATATACACAAGTATGGGGACACCTCTTCAAATTAGTGGATTCAGCTATTTTAGCTACAGCTGTTGTTGACAGGTACAGTTGAAGTCGGAAGTTTACAAACACCTCAGTTTTTCACAATTCCTGACATTGAATCCTAGTAAAAAATCCCTGTTTTAGGTCAGTTAGGATTACCACTTTATTTTAAGAATGTGAAATGTCAGAATAATAGTAGAGAGAGTGATTTATTTCAGCTTCATCACATTTCCAGTGGGTCAGAAGTTTACATACACTCAATTAGTATTTGGTAGCATTGCCTTTAAATTGTTTAACTTGGGTCAAACGTTTCAGGTAGCCTTCCACAAGCTTCCCACAAAAAGTTGGGTGAATTTTGGCCATTTTCTCCTGACAGAGCTGGTGTAGCTGAGTCGGGTTTGTAGGCCTCCTTGCTCGCACATGCTTTTTCAGTTCTGCCCACAAATTTTCTATAGGATGGAGGTCAGGGCTTTGTGATGGCTACTCCAATACCTTGACTTTGCTGTCCTTAAGCCATTTTGCTACAACTTTGGAAGTATGCTTGGGGTTGTTGTCCATTTGGAAGACCCATTTGCGACCAAGCTTTAACTTCCTGATTGTTGTCTTGAGATGATGTGGATATATTGAAGCAACATTTTCCGCCTCATGATGCCATCTATTTTGTGAAGTACACCAGCCCCTTCTGCAGCAAAGCACCCCCACAACATGATGTTGCCACCCCCGTGCCTCATGGTTGGGATTGTGTTCTTCAGCTTGCAAGCCTCCCACTTTTTCCTCCAAACATAACAATGGTCATTATGGCCAAACAGTTCTATTTTTGTTTCATCAGACCAGAGGACATTTCTCCAAAAAGTACAATCTTTGTCCCCATGTGCAGTTGCAAACCGTAGTCTGGCTTTTTTTATGGTGGTTTTGGAGCCGTGGCTACTTCCTTGCTGAGCGGCCTTTCAGGTTATGTCGATATAGGCCTCGTTTTACTGTGGCTATAGATACTTTGTACCTGTTTTCTCCAGCATCTTCACAATGTCCTTTGCTATTGTTCTGGGATTGATTTGCTCTTTTCACACCAAAGTATGTTCATCTCTAGGAGACAGAACGCATCTCCTTCCTTCCTAGATGTTTGAAGATTGCTGCGGGGATTTGCTTCCATTAATTAAGCCAGAAGAATATTAGTGAGGTCGCGCACTGATGTTGGGCGATTATTAGGCCTGGCTCGCGGTCAGTGTTCCAATTCATACCAAAGGTTTTCAATGGGGTTAAGTTCAGGGCTGTATGCAGGGCAGTCAAGTTCTGACTTGCCAAAACTATAGTTTGTTAACAAGAAATTTGGGGAATGGTTGAAAAACAAGTTAATGACTCCAACCTAAGTGTATGTAAACTTCCGACTTCAATTTATATAAAATCAAGCTAACAGCCATGAAATCTCCATATACAAACATTGGCAGTAGAATGGCCGTACTGAAGAGCTCAGTGACATTCAACATGGAAACGTCATAGGATGCCATATTTCCAACAAGCTTGTTAGTCAAATTTCTGCCCTGCTAGAGCTTCCCCCGTCAACTGTAGGTGCTGTTATTGTGAAGTGGAAACGTCGAGGAGCAACAACTGCTCAGCCGCGAAGTCGTAGGCCACACAAGCTCACAGAATGGGACCGCTGAGTGCTGAAGCGCTAACTACCGAGTTCCAAACTGCCTCTGGAAGCAACGTCACCACAATAACTATTTGTCTGGAACTTCATGAAATGGCCGAGCAGTCGCACATAAGCCTAATATCACCATGCACAATGTCAAGCGTCGGCTTGAGGGATGTAAAGCTTGCCGCCATTGGACAGTGGAAACACTTTCTTTGGAGTGATGAATCAATCTTCACTGTCTGGGTTTGGCAGATGCCAGGTGAATGATACCTGCCTGAATGCATTGTGCCAACTGTAAAGTTTGGTGGAGGAGGAATAATAGTCTGGGGCTGTTTTTCATTGTTCAGGCCCCTTAGTTCCAGTGAAGGGAAATATTAATGCTACAGCATACAATGACATTCTAGATGATTCTGTGTTTCCAACTTTGTGGCAACAGTTTGGGGAAGGCCCTTTCCTGTTTCAGCATGGCGATGCCCCTGTGCACAAAGTGAGGCCCATACAGATATGATTTGTCGAGATTTGCCAGGCCTAATAATCGCCCAACTTCCTTGCCCAAGCTCACCAATGCTCTTGTGGCTGAATGGAAGCAAGTCCCCGCAGCAATGTTCCAACAACTAGTGGAAAGCCTTCCCAGAAGAGTGGAGGCTGTTATAGCAGCAAAGGGGGGACCAACTCCATATTAATGCCCATGGTTTTTGAGTGAGATGTTCGACGAGCAGGTGTCCACATACTTTTGGTCATGTAGTGTATGTCTCGCTCTCCCAATATAGACTCTCTCCATCGCTCTCTCTCTCTCTTAGTATTACGCACGAGGAGACAGGAGGAAACCTGTCCATCCAGACCTGACTTGGTTCAACATCATATTATCTCTGATGTGCTCCTGTTTGCCCTGGCTCAAACCACAGGACTACAAGCTTTGCACAACACTCACACATGCTGGGTAAATGCTGTCTCTTCCCAGTGCCACTGTGTCTCTGACACAACCCATCATGGGTGGAGAGCCATGAGACTGGTAAGCAAGACTGGCTACTTGGTGTCTCTTTTTCGTCTGCTGAAGAAAACTTGGAACTCTTGACATGCAGCCAATTATTGTGCGACTAGAAAAACCTGCAAGCTATCTGCTTCATGAAGTATTGTGGGATGGTTTTCTTCACTGTTTGATGTTGATGACAATAGTCAACCATCAGGTGGTATGGGATTTGTTGTGAACAAGCTTAAATTAAAAAACAGACGTGTTGTCTATGCCAACTCCCAATGACTGATGTCAGAAGAAAACATTCTCAAACACTGATAATTGAATTATTTGTTTCAATAGAATAGAAAAGAAGAGAAGAAAGGTGGGCCTGGTATCTCCGCACTCGGCAGTGCTCTGAAAGGTGAGCCTGGAATCAACGTACTCCGCAGTGCTCTGAAAGGTGGGCCTGGTATCTCCGCACTCGACAGTGCTCTGAAAGGTGGGCCTGGTATCTCCGCACTCGGCAGTGCTCTGAAAGGTCAGCCTGGTATCTCCGCACTCGGCAGGGCTCTGAAAGGTGGGCCTGGTATCTCCGCCCTCGGCAGTGCTCCGAAATGTGGGCCTGATATCTCCGCACTCGGCAGTGCTCTGAAAGGTGGGCCTGGTATCTCCGCACTCGGCAGTGCTCTGAAAGGTGGGCCTGGTATCTCCGCACTCGGCAGTGCTCTGAAAGGTCAGCCTGGTATCTCCGCACTCGGCAGGGCTCTGAAAGGTGGGCCTGGTATCTCCGCACTCGGCAGTGCTCTGAAAGGTGGGCCTGGTATCTCCGCACTCGGCAGTGCTCTGAAAGGTGGGCCTGGTATCTCCACACTCGGCAGTGCTCCAAAGACTCCCCCTTTCTTCACATAGCCTCTCCTCCCCCTGAAACTTCAGACTTGATTAGATTGGAGATCTTCAGCATTTTGAAAATCGCCAGCTTTCCTGGGGCCAAGTTAGCCTTTACTGCTGACTGTTGTCTTCACCTGACCTACTCCAGTCATTCTAAATTAAAATCCCCTGCGTCACGCCACAAGCAGAAACCCCCTGATTCCAACAAACGGACGAGCAGCGACTTCCACAAACAAGCCTGACGAAACGGAAGGGGCTGAGATCGCCTGATAACGTTTTTAGGAGCGGTGAGGAAATGCAGATGTAGAACAATACACCTCCCGGACGATAATGAGTTGTGATGAAGTGGAGAGAGTTGGGGTATTGTGCTTGTCTGTAAGCCTTTGTGTTGATAACAGGAAATATGAAACAACCGCAGATCAAGTGTGGCCCTAGTACTCCTCTCTAACACTTTGTTTCTCCATCAGTAACGGAACCTCAAAGTCAAAGTAGAGACCTCACAGCTAACAAACAAGAGAGCTGTATGTACGCACTGTATTCACAGTCACACCCTAACCATCAGTAACTGCAGTAGCATTCTTTACTCTGAAAGCAAAGAACTACTTGTTGCAGCAATTACACTATGAGCCAATTAACTACCATTTCAACCCTTTCTGCAAACACAGCATTAGTTTAAAAAAACTTGTGTCTGTACACTGGAGATGGGTGTTCTGTGCACTCTGCACATCTTGGCCATGTTCTGTTATAATCTCCACCCGGCACAGCCAGAAGAGGACTGGCCACCCCACATAGCCTGGTTCCTCTCTAGGTTTCTTCCTAGGTTTTGGCCTTTCTAGGGAGTTTTTCCTAGCCACCGTGCTTCTACACCTGCATTGCTTGCTGTTTGGGGTTTTAGGCTGGGTTTCTGTACAGCACTTTGAGATATCAGCTGATGTACGAAGGGCTATATAAATACATTTGATTTGATTTGATTTTGCATACCCAACCTATTTTAATGCAGTCACGCATGACCTAAGGATGTCACCCATAATTAACACAGTAGAGTCAGACAGAACCTGACACAGTCATACACCCTGACTCAACACTTCCTGATTTCACTCATACTGTACGTGAGCTCAAAGAAACTCAAATACTGCTGCGTCCAGTGTCCTACTTTTGTAGTCTACTATGCTGTCCCAATGACACACAGGCAGAGGTCATTCCATAAATGGAGAGAGTAACAGCTGAGGGGATTTTTCAGTGGGTGCAATATTAACATTGCCCTTACAAATATTGCAGTTTTGAAACTGCAGTAAAAGTGCAGTAACTGAAATCAAACAGTGGTATTTTGGACTCAGTAATTGCAGAATAACTGCAGTGTACTGCATTTGAACTGCAATTATATTGCACTCAAACTGCAATTACACTGCAAAATAACTGCAGTTAAAAAAAACTGTTATTTTGGACACAGCATTTGCTGCATACTGCAGTTATTCTGCACTCTGGCTGCAATCTTTTTTCACAGGGTGAAAATGTATAGAGTTGTTGTGATTGCTTATTCTACATGCTAGTAAAGGACATCACGTTGCTTGCTTAGCACTTCCTCCCAATACGGCCCATACCTGGCGTGAAAGTGATACAATTAAATGTGCCTTAATACTAAGTCAATAATAACACAGAATCATAATGTGTACCAGTAAGTAATATGCTATTAATTTATCTGAACGTTGATAGTACGAGATCTGTGTGCTCTGTTGACGTCTGATCTGAGTTTGATTAGTTATACCTAGGAATTCCTACAGGGGCGCATGGGTCTAACCAGCTCATTCGTATCAAGTGACTTGAACCCGAAGCTATATCTCTGTGTGATTTATTATCTCCCCCATTTCAGGTATGAATGTGATTTAGAATGTATTTGTTCATGTCAGAATGTTACAGATGTTACTGTGTGTTAGTCAGAAGCAAATATGTTTTAAAACAATTTAAATGTGTTATTTGCATGTTTACATCCCTTGGAAATTAGCAATTGGCCGTTTTGCTAGCTAGCCTGCTAGAAGGCTGCCAACCTGCACTTTGTGATCAGAGCGTGCCCAAGAGAGAGCGTGTGTGTGTGTGTGTGTGTGTGTGTGTGCAAAAAAGGTTAATGAGAGGCCTCGGTTAATGAGTCTGTGTGTGATTGTCAGGGGCGCCACTTTGGTTTTAGAAGTGGGGGGTACATAACCTGGCAGAGTGTATGAAAATTTTGTTGGGCATCTAAAGGTAATTTCCTGCATTTTTACACAATACAATATGCCATCTCCATTTTGAACAAAAAGTAAGCAACATTTTTTTTATTTCACCTTTATTTAACCAGGTAGGCTAGTTGAGAACACCTTTATTTAACCAGGTAGGCTAGTTGAGAACACCTTCATTTAACCAGGTAGGCTAGTTGAGAACACCTTTTTTTAACCAGGTAGGCTAGTTGAGAACACCTTTATTTAACCAGGTAGGCTAGTTGAGAACAAGTTCTCATTTGCAACTGCGACCTGGCCAAGATAAAGCGTAGGAATTCGACACATACAACACAGAGTTACACATGGAATAAACAAAACATACAGTCAATAATACAGTAGAACAAAAGAAAACAAAAAGTCTATATACAGTGAGTGCAAATTAGGTAAGTTAAGGAAATAAATAGGCCATGGTGGCGAAGTATACTGGGGTGCAAAGGAGCACAAAAAATAAATAAATACCAGTATGGGGATGGGGTAGGTAGATAGATGTGCTGGGTGCAGTGATCTGTGAGCTGCACTGACAGCTGGTGCTTAAAGCTAGTGAGGGAGATGTGAGTCTCCAGCTTCAGAGATTTTTGCAATTCGTTTCAGTCATGGGCAGCAGAGAACTGGAAGGAAAAACAACCAAAGAAGGAATTTGCTTTGGGGGTGACCAGTGAGATATACCTGCTGGAGCGCTTGCTACGAGTGGTGACCAGGTGACCAGTGAGCTGAGATAAGGCGGGGCTTTACCGAGCAGAGACTTGTAGATAACCTGTAGCCAGTGGGTTTGGCGACAAGTATGAAGCGAGGGCCAACCAACGAGAGCGTACAGGTCGCAATGGTGGGTAGTGTATGGGGCTTTGGTGACAAAACGGATGGCACTGTGATAGACTGCATCCAGTTTGTTGAGTAGAGTGTTGGAGGTTATTTTATAGGTGACATCACCGAAGTCGAGGATCGGTAGGATGGTCAGTTTTACGAGGGTATGCTTGGCAGCATGAGTGAAGGATGCTTTGTTGCGATATAGGAAGCCGATTCTAGATTTAATTTTGGATTGGAGATGCTTAATGTGAGTCTGGAAGGAGAGTTTACAGTCTAACCAGACACCCAGGTATTTTTAGTTGTCCACGTATTCTAAGTCAGAGCCATCCAGAGTAGTGATGCTGGACGGGCGAGCAGGTGCGGGCAGGGATCGATTGAATAGCATGCATTTAGTTTTGCTTGCGTTTAAGAGCAGTTGGAGGCCATGGAAGGAGAGTTGTATGGCATTGAAGCTCGTCTGTAGGTTAGTTAACACAGTGTCCAAAGAGGGGCCAGAAGTATACAGAATGGTGTCGTCTGCGTAGAGGTGGATAATAGAATCACCAGTAGCAAGAGCAACATCATTGATGTATACAGAAAAGAGAGTCGGCCTGAGAATTGAACCCTGTGGCACACCCATAGAGACTGTCAGAGGTCCGGACAACAGGCCCTCCGATTTGACACACTGAACTCTATCAGAGAAGTAGTTGGTAAACCAGGCGAGGCAATCATTTGAGAAACCAAGGCTGTCGAGTCTGCCAATAAGAATGTTGTGATTGACAGAGTCCTCAAGCTAGATAAGAGATCATCATAAAAAAATAAACAAGTGATTAATAAGACAGAACTAGATCAAATTATAAATATTGTTCTGTACCTTTAACTAATAGCCTAACAAATGAATAACTCCTGAAAAAATACAAAAACGTTTCATTGTCTTTATTAAGACATCCTCTATATCAAATTTCAGCCAGACCAACCAGCCAGCCTAAGCCGCATGCACGCCCAACCCACACCAGTCTAGTCAATAACTAAACTCTCTCCCTACACAATTTCATTCCCAGTTCACATCTTACATTTTTTAAAGGTTTGGAAACATAAAAACACACAAATCCTCAAATACACATTAACACATAAAACAGCAAATCCTCCATATAACTAATCTCAAAGGACTAATAGTACCGTATAGTTCTTTTTATTTGGGTCACCCCATCCTGCCCCTAGGGGTCAACCCGTCCTGCCCCTAGGGGTCAACCCGTCCTGCCCCTAGGGGTAAACCCGTCCTGCCCCTAGTGGTCCATCACCCTACAGCACCCCAACCTAACACACCCCACTCAGCTTTAGGATCTCAGTCAAACATTCATTATTGGTTCCGGGGTGTGTTAGGCCAGAGTGACAACCCACATGACGCCAGACACCCAGGACCAGGACTGAGCAGCCTAGCAGCTAGGGATTACCTAAATAGGTATCTCCCCTGATGTGGGCACGTTTTCAATGCAGACTCCTTTAGTCATATTGTATTCCATATAAGGCATCCAGGCCTTATGAAAACTATACCCTTAATCTTGTAATAAAACAAATCTAGTGACACATAACTTGACAATGTGGGTGGATAACCACATTTCCAGTTAATGGCAATGTATTTCTTAGCCGCTATAAATGCTTGGTTACACAGTTTCTTCTGATAACAGTCTCCAGGATCAACATTTCCAGGCAAACGAAAACAGGGAGAATAGACAATCTGCAAACATTTCGCCTTTTGTGTTTTACAGCTCCAGCAGAGGAATGACATTTCTGTGTTCATGTAATTCAGTTTCACTGGCATGTAGTACGTTCTATGGAGGGCCTTAAACTGCAGTAATTTATGTATGAAATTATATGAATATGACTGGGCATCCCACACACCTGTATAGAGCCTCGCTATTGTTATTTTACTGCTGCTCTTTAATCATGTGTTACTTTTATTTCTTATTTTTTACTTAACAATGTTTTACTTAACGCACATTTTTCTTAAAATGTAATTTTTGGTTTAGGGCTTGTAAGTTAACATTTCACTATCATTAGGGCTTGTAAGTAAACATTTCACTATCATTAGGGCTTGTAAGTTAACATTTCACTATCATTAGGGCTTGTAAGTTAACATTTCACTATCATTAGGGCTTGTAAGTAAACATTTCACTGTAAGGTAAAATTTGGCGCATGTGACAAATAACATTTGATTTGAAACACATCTGTATCCATTCACCATCATCAATAGCTTCTACCAGGTCTTCCTCACATTTTTGTTTTATGTTTTGTGTCGTCAGGAAAAACCTCAATCAACCCTTGATACAGTTTGGAAATCAACTTCGGAGGTTTGTCAGACTGCCTTAAAATGGCATCTGGCTTATCCAGTGTTTGCTGTACAGAGAGAATAATGTGTTATCTGTAAAAATTCACCTCACCTCTGTTACAGACTGGTCCTCCCTGGCTACATGAACCTGGTGAGAGTCCTGTCACCATCTGAACCTCCTAAAATGAGGCATGACAAAGAATTGCCTTGGTGTAAATGTATACATTATATTATCCAAGAATAGAATCAATAGTTCATTAATTGAAATGACAATTATTCCCAGATCCCTGACTGTAGCTTGAATCTACTGTCCTGTAGCTACTGTAGATCTACCCATCATTTCAAGATGGAACTTTACATAGTTTGCTTATATGGTTAATATACTGTAAAATTCACCTGAGCTCTGTAGATTGGTTATCCCTAGCTGTCTGACCCTGCTGGGACCCTGTCACCGTTAAAAGCACATATTTTTTGCATTATCCACACTCAGAATTCGTAGCTTCAACGTCAGTGGCCTACCTCTCCTAGTTGAGCATGCGAGTTCAAGTGCACCTAGTATGTGTGGTCCCATTGAAATAGAGTAGGCTGCCTACATGGGTGGTGAATCACGTGGCAGTTAGCTTGAATATGAAATTAACTTAAATTAGACTGTCATTTACTACAGTATCTGTAAATAAATATTGATAATGGAAAGTAGAGGACGCTCAACCAACGCGAGTGGAAGTGCAATCCAAAAATGTAATCATGGTTGAAAAGGAAAAGACAACACACAGGTTAGGCTACTATGGGGAGTGAGAGTTGAGCCTTTTCATTTTCTATTAGTGTGGATTACCCATTTATTTGTCTCTGCCTGCAAATCGTCCTCCTAATAGATAGGCTATATCCTATGCAACACATAGCAAGTCTCACTGTCATCATTCTTGCTGCTTCCAGGTCAGTAACCATACCGACGAGATCAGGTGCACGTTGGTCATCGTGCATTTATTTGATATTGCCTATAGGGTGCAAAATTGCTGGGACCATGTCTGGCAAGTGGGCTGCATCACATCCGCCTAAAATAACATTGCGGACTGCGGTTGGGTTTGGGACCAGTTTTTGCAGTAGCGGGCAGGAAAAATCAGCAGGTGTGGGCTGGAGTGATTGAAAAAAATAGGTCCCACACACCTTTACTGTGCACCATGACAGTGAAGCCTGTAACGTTAGAGCTGTTTATTACTGTGTCCGTGTGAAAAGTAGGGAAATAGCTAGGGAAACGGACAGATCCACAATGTTACATTGCCATACTGACTAATAAAACTCACTTTGCACTGAAAAACAGTCCATTGCCATACTGACTAATAAAACTCACTTTGCACTGAAAAACAGTCCATTGCCATACTGACTAATAAAACTCACTTTGCACTGAAAAACAGTCCATTGCCATACTGACTAATAAAACTCACTTTGCACTGAAAAACAGTCCATTGCCATACTGACCAGAAAAACACACATTGCACTGAAAAAACATCAGAATATCAATTTTCAATTGTTTGGCAGATGGTTTCATTGTTTGATTCAGGTCTAGTTTGATTGAGGCAAAAATAATGGCTAATGTTAGCCAACTTTTGGCCCGGTCTCTCTCTAATGGTGCATCGACTGGCGAATGCTTGCCAAGTTCATTTACTTCTGAAACAGGACAAAACAAAGGCTACAAAACATTTTCATACAAACAACAGCTGTTAGATAGCGATATGCGCTGGCTATTATTACTATCTGACAGATAACTAGAGCCGAGGCTAGAGCTGACCTGGCTGTGGTAGCTACTAGCTAGCGTAGCTTATTCACCTCAGTCGAGAGGCGATAAAACATTACCTAACATTACATGTCAGTTACAATACTAGCTCAGCACTGCAAATAAACACGAGAACTTACCTTGCCATCTAAAGAGCAGCCAGTTTCTGCTCTGCTTCATTTTACAACTAGGTGAAAGAGCGCAACACCTGCACACTAAACTATTCTCAACTCTCCCCTGCTGGTCCAATCAGCCAGTCAGCCAGCTCTGTGGTGTCTGAGTGGTCCTAAATCCAGCCTGCTAAACACTCCAAACTGTCTATCCGACCGCTCGGGGGCATCCTCATGGTCCTAATGCACACTGCTGCCCCTTTTGTCTCACATTCCAATAATAAAATTGGGGGGGGGGGGACAAAAATGCAATTTCAGAATGTCCCCAGTGAAAGTTGGGCATGTGAGTGAATGGGTGCGATGGAAAACTTTTGGGAAATGTAAATGTTGCAATCTAAACCACTGAATAGAAATTAAGGCTGGGGGTTAAGTTTCACACATCCCCATGTGCCACACTAGTGAATCATCTCTGTTCTTCAGAATAAGTTTCTATGTGAATGTTCTGTAACATTGTGTCCTTCTGAATAATTCCATGGAGAAATTAGTGGTGCAAATTAATATAACTGACTGCAAACGGTACTGGAAGACTTTGATGGCTTATTCGAGTAGAAGTAAACCCAAACCAGGAAGCTGGTCCAAACAGTCTTCTCACCAGACCACCTTCTGTTCCACAGCTTCCCAGCTACTTCACAATGGAGAGATACTGGTATGGTTGAAAGGGAAGGCAGCTGGGGTATTTGGGATGTACAAATCTATGATCTTCAAAGTAGTGGGAAAAAAAGATTTGGTAACTCATCAACAGTTACCGTGAGAACTAATGTTGAAAGTAAAAATGAGCTGACGGATACACAAGAGAAATCTCTCAGATCAAACCAACAAACAACAGTGATGTCGCCACAACACCCGCTTACTATCGTTCTGTAACTGGAATTATTCCACACAAAACAAAAAGGCTTTTGATTCGTTTTGTCTTTCCACTCAGAATATATATTTTTTTATGCTGGCCAAACCTGCCATTTGTCAGCGCAACACACAAAATTGTTGAACAACCCATCCAAACATTGATCAACCCAACACTCACAAAGCAGGAGTAAGCAGATGGGTTTTGTATTCATGCACAAAGTATTGGGGTAGTGAGGGTAGGCTACACAGAATCAGACAAACCACTGTCAAGCTCTTAAATATCCAAGTTTGACAACTCGTAACTGTCCATACTTATAAAAAACCAGTCTGCTCAAGTTTGTGATCCACGCTACTAACCAACAATATTTATCTGATCAAAATCCACTGTTGTCGTTTGTAGACGGCTGCTATCTGGAAGAAATGGGGGGGAAGAAATGGATGGTTTCACTTCACTGATTATAGCATTGGAAAGAAAACGGAGGCCATTTTGAAGAAAAACAAATTGCGCTATGTATCTGGAGCCTGACTGGGCACAGTGTGTCATTCTGATGAAAGGCACTTAGATGTGAAATTATGGAGGGCAGCCCGACGCGGTGATAAAGTGATAATTTGTGTTTACATTGCCTGTAATAGATAGAAGCCTTATTGGCTCTTCAGTGTTCAAATGTCATGTTTGAGCATCTCTAATCTATTTTGTAATCTCAGCACTCAGTGTGTTTGCATACACAAGGAGTTTGTACACAAGGAGCTTTCTCACCTCTCCTCTCCTCTCCTCTCCTCTCCTCTCCTCTCCTCTCCTCTCCTCTCCTCTCCTCTCCTCTCCTCCAGCAGCCCGTCAGAGGACTGATATGTGACTTACATTAGTGTCTTTGTGCTCCTAATAGGTGTTCCAGTCATAATACTGTGTTGAGGAGACGCCCGGGACGCAACTCTTTTGTGTCAGCCTTTATGAATATCCTTCAGCCCTTAGCATAGAGAGAGAGAGAGAGAGCTCAATGTCAGCCAGGTTATTGTCTCAACCACTCTCTGCCCTTTCCCTTACAGATGAATGACAACATTAGCATAAACAGCTCTTTTGGAGAGGCAGTCATTAAGCACAGCACAGAGGAGGTGAGGAGAGGGAGTGAGAGAGAGGGAGGAGAGGGTGAGGTAATGAAAGAGTTGTGCTTTCTCTTCAGTACCTTTTTGCAATAGAGAATAAAGCTGTCGTTTTCTGACAATCACACACAGACTCTCATTAACCGAGGCCTGTCATTAACCTCTTTTGCACACACACACACACACACACACACACACACACACACACACACACACACACACACACACACACACACACACACACACACACACACACACACACACACACACACACACACACACACACACACACACACACTTCTCCTTCATTTATTCTTCAAGGTCAAAGCTATTGTTTCCATTTCCACCCTTGAGTAAACTCTCAATGTGCATTATGAGCGCAGTGTCCACCTGCTACCCACTAGAGAGACTCAATTAGTTTAAATGATATGGTGTGTCTCTGAAGTAGACTTGTAGAGGGTTGAGATGCATAGCATCTGACTTCAGCATATGTGAGTATTATTCATCTATTTCCCTTCATCATCATGCATATTTCCATACATATATATATATAATCACACATTATACATAATATTTCTTATCCTATGTCTGAGGTCTTGGCAGTTATAGAATATCACTCGCTGACATCATGAGTGTCACAGGGATATGTGCTGTAATAGGAGGAAATGGGAAGTAATTTATTTGTCAATACCAGGAAAACAAATCAGATAAACCTGCCTTGACTCCATTCTGTGTCAGGCAAAGGCAAACATATCACACTTGCAACTCTAATACAGGGTTTGAAACTGTACTGTCACCTTCAGTTTGTATTCAGATTCACCCACCCATGCTATCAAACTCTACCTTTCTGACACTTTCTCTCTTTCCATCTCTCTTTCTGTACACAGTGGCATACATATATTTGGCTGCTGTTAGTCATATTTCACATGGGTATCCGTGCATGGCTCAGATTCATGCTGAGCACCGTGGTGTAGTTTATTTTAGGGGGACAGGGAATCGGTTGGCTGTCTTTGCTCTTTGGGAGCCATCGTCTTTGGAGGGAACGTTTGACGGAGTGGCCTGCTGAGGCATCGTGGGATAGAAGTTGGAGAGCGATGGGGTGAGATGATTGGCTGTCGAAAGAGAGGGAGAGCGAGAGAGAATATGCTAATATGCTAATGTATTCACTCAGAGTCCTTCTGGTTGATGTCAAGCAGTGTCACCACTCGCTCCCCTTCCTCGATCAGTAAGCAGCGAAACACACTCATCCCTTTCTTTTCAATCTCTCTTTTTCAATATTTTCTCTATCTTTCTATCTATCATTTCAAGCCACTCCACTCCTTCTTCACTATCCTTCTGTCTGTCTCTTTATCATTCCTTTTCTCTCTCTCAGGTACTCTCAGACACACTCAAACACACTCATTTTTGAAGAGACATGAATCACAGAGCTCCAGCAGTCCCAAGGGTCCTCTGGAAGAACCCAAAATGTCAGCGATGTATTCTGTACCATCTTT
The DNA here is from genome assembly GCF_045791955.1 of Oncorhynchus clarkii lewisi. Lineage (NCBI taxonomy): Eukaryota > Metazoa > Chordata > Actinopteri > Salmoniformes > Salmonidae > Oncorhynchus > Oncorhynchus clarkii. Next base: position 31,034,409 of record NC_092173.1, on the reverse strand, counting down.
CAGAAGTGCAATATATTCTATGTTGAGCTGATACTGAACCCATCTGACAGGTTATAGGGCTTTGTGAATGTTCACAAGATGGTCCTCAACCTCTCTGTGTGTCTGGCCGTTGTTTCTCGGATAGCACCGATCAAGTATTGATATATTGACACATTTTCTTCTACAGCATGTGTGTGTCTGTCACTACACAATCTGAAATGTCTTGCCTCAGTGATTTCACATTATAAAGCCGTGAGAGCCAGTCTTATTCTCAACTTTATGAGGTGCTATGATTAAATCTGTATGAAGGCCAATCAGGTTTAGAATGGTGTCATCTCTTCTTGGATTTCTCCTGACTGTATACAGCATGCCGCTTCCCCCGCGATAACATTTGATGTGGTGTCCTTAAAGAGTGTGTGTGTGTGTATTCCAGCCTCATTTTCTAAAGCTGGGAAGGTGAACCATTTTACCGCAACACACCCCTGGGGGTTTAGTGTGTCCCGTGAGGCGTGTAGCAACACCCGCGTTTTAACACTTTCGAGAAACTGCTGTGACACGTCTTGACTTCAGCTGCAAATGTGGGGGTTTCGGTCATCGTGTTTTTTGTATTTACACTGTGGATAAGAGATGTGATGTCCTTGGCTGGCATCTCTTTCCCCTTTTAAATATTGGTTCTGTCTCCACATAGATGAGGATCATGTATTAAATAGCATGGAAAAGACACAAGACCACATGTGAGTCCAACTATAGCCAGCCCTATAGCCAGCCCTATAGCCAGCCCTATAGCCATCCCTATAGCCAGCCATATCGCCAGCCCTATAGCCAGCTCTATAGCCAGCCCTATAGCCAGCCCTATAGCCAGCTCTATAGCCAGCCCTATAGCCAGCCCTGTAGCCAGCCCTATAGCCAGCCCTATAGCCAGCTCTATAGCCAGCCCTATAGCCAGCCCTGTAGCCAGCCCTATACCCAGCCCTGTAGCCAGCCCTATAGCCAGCCCTATAGCCAGCCCTGTAGCCAGCCCTGTAGCCAGCCCTATAGCCAGCTCTATAGCCAGCCCTATAGCCAGCCCTATAGCTAGCCCTATAGCCAGCTCTATAGCCAGCCCTATAGCCAGCCCTGTAGCCAGCCCTATAGCCAGCCCTATAGCCAGCTCTATAGCCAGCCCTATAGCCAGCCCTGTAGCCAGCCCTATACCGAGCCCTGTAGCCAGCCCTATAGCCAGCCCTGTAGCCAGCCCTATAGCCAGCCCTATAGCCAGCTCTATAGCCAGCCCTGTAGCCAGCCCTGTAGCCAGCCCTATACCCAGCCCTGTAGCCAGCCCTATAGCCAGCCCTATAGCCAGCCCTGTAGCCAGCCCTGTAGCCAGCCCTATAGCCAGCTCTATAGCCAGCCCTATAGCCAGCCCTATAGCCAGCCCTATAGCCAGCCCTGTAGCCAGCCCTATAGCCTGCCCTATAGCCAGCTCTATAGCCAGCCCTATGGCCAGCCCCGTAGCCAGCCCTGTAGCCAGCCCTGTAGCCAGCCCTGTAGCCAGCCCTATAGCCAGCCCTGTAGCCAGCCCTGTAGCCAGCCCTATAGCCAGCCCTATAGCCAGCCCTGTAGCCAGCCCTATAGCCAGCCCTATAGCCAGCCCTGTAGCCAGCCCTATAGCCAGCCCTGTAGCCAGCCCTATAGCCAGCCCTATAGCCAGCCCTGTAGCCAGCCCTGTAGCCAGCCCTGTAGTGCACATTGGGAAGTTTTCTTTGAGGGGTGATTTTCAGCCCAGGTGTTGTGTTGTAATGTTTGGCTGATTTGAGGAACAGTGCCCAGGTTGTGTTTTCGCAACACCAGCTCTCACTTGGGTGTGAGCTGAATCGCATTCAACTGCACTCAGATTAGCCAGCACTATAGCCAGCCTTATAGCCAGCCCTATAGCCAGCCTTATAGCCAGCCCTATAGCCAGCCTTATAGCCAGCATTATAGCCAGCATTATAGCCAGCCTTATAGCCAGCCCTATAGCCATCCCTATAGGCAGCCATGTAGCAAGCCAGCCTATATGCATCCCTATTGGCATCCCAATAGCCAGCTCACCGAGGCCACTTACCCCTCTCTTGGTACCTATCTCTGCAATGCAGAAGTGTCTCATACAGCTAGAGGGCTACATGCAGTTCTCCATATAGGTTAGGAAACAGAATGAGACCACTACGATGTGCTGGTATCTCAGCCTATTGTACTGCAGAGAGATTGGTTTTGGTTATATAAGAGACTAGCTGCCTGCTCTGTCTGTAGAGCACGGAGGATTGTGCTAGGTGACAGTATAGAAGACGTTTGGTCTTGTGTGTGTGTGAGGGCTGCTGTATTAGTCTTGTTCCTCTGGGCTGCACAAGTGTGTGTGTGTGTGTGCTTGTGTGTATACTTGTCTGCGGCAGCGTGCGGTTGAATGTAATTCAGCTCACACTCGAGCGAGAGCTGGTGTTGTGAACACACAACCTGGGCACTGGAGACAGAGAGCTGGTTTCAAGCACAGGGAGCAGCAGGTGTTTGTTGCAAAGGACCACAGGGGGAGGCAGGTATCTGGGTCCAGGGGCAGGCATAAGGTCATACACAGGAGGAACCAGGTTCGCTGGGTCCAGGGGCGGGCTGAAGGTCATACACAGGAGGAAGCAGGTATCTGGGTCCAGGGGCAGGCTGAAGGTCATACACAGGAGGAAGCAGGTATCTGGGTCCAGGGGCAGGCTGAAGGTTATACACAGGGGGAGGCAGGTATCTGGGTCCAGGGGCAGGCTGAAGGTCATACACAGGGGGAGGCAGGTAGCTGGGTCCAGGGGCAGGCTGAAGGTCATACACAGGAGGAGGCAGGTAGCTGGGTCCAGGGGCAGGCTGAAGGTCATACACAGGAGGAGACAGGTAGCTGGGTCCAGGGGCAGGCTGAAGGTCATATACAGGGGGTACAAAAGGGCAACAGTACAGGGAGGGAAAAGGCTAGTAGCGTCGTCTGGAAGATCAAGCAATAGATAGATAACCAATAAATTACAGGAAGGGAATATGCGTCATTAGTGAGGCGGGGGACCAGCGCTTTGAAAGCCATGTGTCACAAAACAAACAATACCTCACAGTGATGGGGTGCAAAGAACTGAACTAAATAGTGTGTGATAATGACATACAGGTGTGTGAACAGGTGATTAGAATTCAGGTGATTGGCATCTGGAAAGTGAGCTGCGTTCAGGGGATCTACGTGTTTGAGGGTGTGAGTTGGAAGCAGACGTTACACAAACATTACAACACAACAGCTGGGCTGAATATCAACCCTCAAAGAAAAACGTGCAATACTCTGCGCTCAGATTGTCAAAAACTCCAACAAATGCTTCATTTTAACTCTCCTAGTTTTTCTCTACTCTGCCACAATGTATCAAATGTTTAAAAGTTTTCCTTTAACAGGTTTTTATCGTGACGTTTTTTTATCAGAGAGACGGTTCTCTGTGTCTAAGCCTTTGTGTGTTTTTATCTGGACTCTTCCCTGACAGAAGGAAAGTGAAAATGATTTAAAGGAGTTTTTGCTTCTGTCTCCTCTCCTTGTGGACCTGTCCTCTGTCCCTACCTCCCTACCCACAAGGGCACAGGGGATTCATCTCACACTGACATATTTTCATCTGTACCATGGGGCTGATAGTAGCACCACAGAAGCACCACAGTAGCACCACCTGTCAAGGAGAAAGACTACTGTGTGTGTGTGTGTGTGTGTGTGTGTGTGTGTGTGTGTGTGTGTGTGTGTGTGTGTGTGTGTGTGTGTGTGTGTGTGTGTGTGTGTGTGTGTGTGTGTGTGTGTGTTTATGGTGGGGGGATGGATACATATATATAAAAAAATATATATATATATACATAGTTGAAGTTCCTGACATTTATTTCTAGTAAAAATCCCCTGTGTTAGATAATTTAGGATTTCCACTTTACTTTAAGAATGTGAAATGTCAGAATAATAGTAGAGAGAATTATTTATTTCAGCTTTTATTTCTTTCATCACATTCCCAGTGGGTCAGAAATGTACATAATGAGTATTTGATAGCATTGCCTTGAAATTGTTTAACTTGGGTCAAATGTTTCGGGTGGCCTTCCACAAGCTTCCCACAACATGTTGGGTGAATTTTGGCCCATTCCTCCTGACAGAGCTGGTGTAACTGAATCAGGTTTGTAGGCCTCCTTGCTTGCACACACTTTTTCAGTTCTGCCCACACATTTTCTACAGGATTGAGGTCAGGGCTTTGTGATGGCCACTCCAATACCTTGACTTTGTTGTCCTTAATCCATTTTGTTGTTGCTTCAATATAACCACATAATATTCCTTCTTCGTGATGCCATTATTTTCAATGATGGCCTAGGAACAGTGGGTTAACTGCCTTGTTGACGGGCAGAACGACAGATTTTTACCTTCGATTTTGCACCCTTTCGGTTACTAGTCCAACACTTTAACAACTAGGCTACCTGCCGCCCCTCATATTTTGAAGTGCACCAGTCCCTCCTGCAGCAAAGCACCTCTACAACGTGATGCTGCTACTCCCGTGCTTCACGGTTGGGATGGTGTTCTTCGGCTTGCAAGCCTCCCTCCTTTTCCTCCAATCATAACGATTGTCATTATTGCCAAGCAGTTTTATTTTTGTTTCATCAGACCAGAGGCCATTTCTTCAAAATGTACGATCTTTGTCCCCATGTGCAGTTGCAAACCATAGTCAGGTTTTTTTATGGCAGTTTTGCAGCAGTGGCTTCTTCCTTGCTGAGCGGCTTTTCAGGTTATGTTGATATAGGACTTGTTTTACTGTGGATATAGATACTTTTGTAGCTGTTTCCTCCAGCATCTTACCAAGGTCCTTTGCTGTTGTTCTGGGATTCATTTGCACTTTTTGCAACAAAGTACGTTCCACTTTAGGAGACAGAACGCGTCTCCTTCCTGAGCAGTATGACAGCTGTGTGGTCCCATGGTGTTTATACTTGCGTACAATTGTTTGTACAGATGAACGTGGTACCTTCAGGCATTTGGAAATTGCTCCCAAGGATGAACCAGACTTGTGGAGGTCTACATTCTTTTACACCTCCAAATGACTCAAATTATGTCAATTAGCCTATCAGAAACTTCTAAAGCCATGACATATTTTTTGGAATATTCCAAGCTGTTTAAAGGCACAGTCAAGTGTATGTAAACATCTGACTAACTGGAATTGTGATACAGTGAATTATAAGTTAAATAATCTGTCTGTAAACAATTGTTGGAAAAATGACTTGTGTCATGCACAAAGTAGTTGTCCTAACTGAATTGCCAAACTATAGTTTGTTAACAAGTTAACAAGTAATTTGTGGGGGTTGAAAAATGAGTTTTAATGACTCCTACCTAAGTGTATGTAAACCTCCGACTTCAACTGTACATACTGTACAGTGGGGAGAACAAGTATTTGATACACTGCCGATTTTGCAGGTTTTCCTACTTACAAAGCATGTAGAGGTCTGTAATTTTTATCATAGGTACACTTCAACTGTGAGAGACAGAATCCAAAAAATCACATTGTATGATTTTTAAGTAATTAATTTGCATTTTATTGCATGACATAAGTATTTGATCACCTACCAACCAGTAAGAATCCGGCTCTCACAGACCTGTTAGTTTTTCTTTAAGAAGCCCTCCTGTCCTCGACTCATTACCTGTATTAACTGCACCTGTTTGAACTCGTTACCTGTATAAAATACACCTGTCCAGACACTCAATCAAACAGACTCCAACCTCTCCACAATGGCCAAGACCAGGGAGCTGTGTAAGGACATCAGGTGAGCAGCTTGGTGAGAAGGCAACAACTGTTGCCGCAATTATTAGAAAATGGAAGAAGTTCAAGATGACAGACAATCATCCTCGGTCTGGGGCTCCATGCAAGATCTTACCTCGTGGGGCATCAATGATCATGAGGAAGGTGAGGGATCAACCCAGAACTACACGTCAGGACCTGGTCAATGACCTGAAGAGAGCTGGGACCACAGTCTCAAAGAAAACCATTAACACACTACACCATCATGGATTTAAATCCTTCAGCGCACACAAGGTCCCCCTGCTCAAGCCAGCGCATGTCCAGGCCCATCTGCCAATGACCATCTGGATGATCCAGAGGAGGAATGGGAGAAGGTCATGTGGTCTGATGAGACAGAAATAGAGCTTTTTGGTCTAAACTCCACTCACCGTGTTTGGAGGAAGAAGAAGGATGAGTACAACCCCAAGAACACCATCCCAACTGTGAAGCATGGAGGTGGAAACATCATTCTTTGGGGATGCTTTTCTGCAAAGGGGACAGGACGACTGCACCGTATTGAGGGGAGGATGGATGGGGCCATGTATCGCGAGATCTTGGCCAACAACCTCCTTTCCTCAGTAAGAGCATTGAAGATGGGTCGTGGCTGGGTCATCCAGCATGACAACGACCCGAAACACACAGCCAGGGCAACTAAGGAGTGGCTCCGTAAGAAGCATCTCAAGGTCCTGGAGTGGCCTAGCCAGTCTCCAGACCTGAACCCAATAGAACATCTTTGGAGTGAGCTGAAAGTCCGTATTGCCCAGCGACAGCCCCGAAACCTGAAGGACTGGAGAAGGTCTGTATTGAGTAGTGGGCCAAAATCCCTGCTGCAGTGTGTGCAAACATGGTCAAGAACTACAGGAAACGTATGATCTCTGTAATTTCAAACAAAGGTTTCTGTACCAAATATTAAGTTCTGCTTTTCTGATGTATCAAATACTTATGTCATGCAATAAAATGCTAAAAATTACTTAAATTATACCATGTGATTTTCTGGATTTTTGTTTTAGATTCCGTCTCTCACAGTTGAAGTGTTCCTATGATAAAAAATTACAGACCTCTACATGCTTTGTAAGTAGGAAAACCTGCAAAATCGGCAGTGTATCAAATACTTGTTCTCCCCACTGTATATCTATATATATATATATATATTTACACAATATTTAATTGTGAAGGCTTTCCACTAGATGTTGGAAGATTGCTGCGGGGATTTGCTTCCATTAATTAAGCCAGAAGAATATTGGTGAGGTCGGGCGATTATTAGGCCTGGCTCGCGGTCAGTGTTCCAATTCATACCAAAGGTTTTCAATGGAGTTAAGTTCAGGGCTGTATGCAGGCCAGATCATTATTCCTCCTCCACCAAACTATACAGTTGGCACGATGATTTCGGGCAGATATATATATATACATATTCTATAAATACTCTAACTCAGTCAGATTTCTCTGTTGAAGAGTCTGTGGACAGGCAGCCGGCTGGGAAATAGTGTCTGATTCAGAACACAGTCTCTGATTGGCTTGGAGACATTGTCAGAACAATATAAAAGGGTAAAATTGGCTGAGAAAAGCTTTCGATACTGTTTACAGGAAATCATTGGCAATAAGTGGTCTTAAATGCATTGCATTAACTTTATGGGCGTTCTGTCCTTTTAAATATTAAACATGCATATTTTATGAATTACTTTGCTATGAGTTCTGAATCTTCACTGCGCTGCATAGACCATGATTGCCTAAGCCCAAAGTGATATCCCTAGTGGGGTGCAGACATTTGGCTGTGGTGCGTCTATAGTGCTGATTGCAGACAGTGATGGGTGATGTAGATGTCTTTAGTCGAGTACCCAGCTCATTGCATTAGAGTAGCAGCTTGTTTTGAGCTGCCAGCGAGCCAGCCAGTCAGTCACCCAGCCAGCTAGCTAGCAGTCGGTCCCTTATGCCAGGATGTTTTAGGAGTGTGGAACTCCTGTTCCTGCTAAACCATCTGCCCTCACAAATGAAGAGACATGATGCTAACCTACGCTACTGCCATTTTGCTCACTCAATTTATTGGCACGAGAAACACATGTTTATATTGCCAAAGCAAGTGAAATAGATCATTAACAAAAGTTAAATAAACAATCAAAAATTAACAGTGAACATTACACTCACAGAAGTTTAAAAGGAATAGAGACATTTCAAATGTCATATTATGGCTATGTACAGTGTTGTAACAATGTGCAAGTAGTATTTCTGTTTCTCTGATTCATTCTATCTTTTCTATCTCACAAACATCACTTTTTGCATGGTGAACTTTTGTTCTGAGAGCTAACTTGTATCTGATTTCAGTGGAGCTAGTCATAGCTTCCTTCCTTAGCTAACAGCCATGTTGAGCTATGGCTGGGGCCATATGGCTGGGGCTATGGCTGGGGCTAATATTAGTATGTCAATGTACATTGTTTTGAACATCAGTACCAGATATACCAATAAATTGTGGATTTGTACAGCTGGACAAGAGCACATTTTGTTTTGTATTCGGCGACCTGCAATTTCATTGGCTGTTGGCGAGGGGTTCCGCTAGCGGTCCTAGAGAGGTTAAATTTACATTGTTTACAAACATTGGAGTATAGCAAACATATATTTTGGGGTTTGATTAAGCACGACAGTTGAACTAAGCTGATGAGGCATTTATGAATTATATTCTTCAAGAATGAAGGGGTATATGTCATTCATTTAAAAGTCCAAAGCATTCTAACTTTAATGGGACTGGCTGAGTTCTCAGTAATTGTTTGTCATTTTCCACGCTGTAAAGGTCATTGGTGAGATTCTCAAATGTTGTTGTGCTTAATGTTCAGTGAAAAAGGAAAGGAAGATGCACCATGGAATTCTTAAATAGGGCAAACACACATAAACAAAAGTGTTTTCAAACAGAGAAACCACACACACACAGACAAACACACACACACACACACACACACACACAGACAGACAGACAGACAGACAGACACAGAGCCGATTTGATTTTGAAATGACCGCAGGGTATCAATTATTCCAATCATCAATCAGCATGAATAATAATGAATAATACATGCATTTGTCTGCTTCCTTCGAATGGGTGTAAAAACAGGTTCAAAGTTGTTCAGATTGTCCTGAATTTTATTTCGATACAACAGTAAAGAATTTACAAGCCCCTTGGGATCTGTTCTCCTGTCCCAACAACACCTTGATTGTCACTTTCAATCTGTGGGCAAGAATATATAAACTACAGCTGCTGCTACTGGATAAAAATATTTGCGTGCCTACATGTGTGTGTGTGTGTGTGTGTGTGTGTGTGTGTGTGTGTGTGTGTGTGTGTGTGTGTGTGTGTGTGTGTGTGTGTGTGAGAGAGAGAGAGAGAGAGAGAGAGAGAGAGAGAGGGGGCAATAGTGCTGTTTAACTTGAAGTTAACACAGAACATTAACGATGGGAAGCATGAGAGAGAGAGAGAGAGAGAGAGAGAAAGAGAGAGAGAGAGAGAGAGAGAGAGAGAGAGAGAGAGAGAGAGAGAGAGATAGAGAAAGAAAGAAAGAAAGAGAGTGATACACAGAGAGAGCGAGAGAGGGAGAGAGAGTGTCTAGCTGAGCATCTCATACTCATCTCCTCTCTCCTCTCAGACAGGCAGTGAGACAGGCAGGCAGTGAGACAGGCAGGTGGGGTGGCAGGCAGGCAGGCAATGAGGCAGGCAGGCAAGCAGGATGTGAAACGGACGACAGGCAGACAGGCAGGCAGGCCGTGAGGCAGCCAGGAAGGTAGGTAGGCAGTGAGGCAGGCAGGCAGCCAGGCAGGTAGGCAGGCAGTGAGGCAGGCAATGTGGCAGGCAGACAGAGAGGTAGGGAGGCAGACAGAGACACAGACAGTCAGCAGACAGACAGACAGGCAGTGAGGCAGGCAGGCAGGCCAAAGCTACAGTTAGAAGCAGTGGCCACTCTGAAACGGCACCGCAACTGGCTGATCAAACCGCATCATTTATGAAGCAGCACTGCAGAGAGAAAGAGGGAAGGGGAGGGAGAGTACAGAGTGAAATGTTTGGGGGGGGGGGGGGCAGATAGTGAGGCAGGGAGAGGAAGGGAAGAGAAGGAAGGGAAAATGAGAGAGAATTATGATGATGAATAGGAGAGAAAATAAAGGCAGATGAGAGAGAGAGAGAGAGAAAGAAAGAAAGAAAGAAAGAAAGAAAGAAAGAAATAAAGAAAGAAAGAAAGAAAGAAAGAAAGAGGAGAGAGAGAGATGAACAGTTCAGCTCCCGCATTTTTCAGCATCTTTTTCCAAAAAGATAGATTTAGAGTTTGACAAACTTCGATTTTTTTGGGCAAGGACATATAAAGGATATGACCCTCCATAACATAACTTTCATTCCAAATCAAAACTCCATACCTAGAACCTGATTTTGTACAAAATTACCGAGAAGGATTCCTACCACCAAAGATTCTTATTTCCAAGCTATTCAGCAAATGCTCTGGCAAACAAACAAAAAATACCTTAAACACAATCCAGTTGAATGGATAATTTTGAGTAATGTTTAGCCTGAAGCTACTTTTAAAGCCAAGGACTGAATGCTAATTCAAGCTTGCCAAGCTTGCTAGGACAGAACATATCTCCCGCTGTTCAGAGGTCATTATAATACAGTACCCTCTATATTTAAAAAATTACAAGGCACAAAAGGAGTACACAAAGAAACTACTCATGGAAAATCAAGAGACACTTTTTGCTGACTATTATAAAAATGGGAACATAAGCAACTTAATCTGCCACACAGACCATCCCCTGGCATGGCGCAGTACAAAAATAACACATTGTTAAGAAGCGTGCTGTTAGCGATGGGGGGATACTCAGCATATTAGACAACGAGTACTCTGAGTCAGCCAATGTGAACCTGTACAAGTCTGGAACAGTAATGGCACAGGGCAACCCCAAACAGTTTCAGCTGGATTTTCACATAATCAAAGAGATAGCTCAGCAGGATAAGCTGTCTTTTGTGAAAGTTACTCCCACCCCGAGCGTGTCAGACCAGACCTCTTCATTATACAACCCCACAGACGAGCAACCCAAAGCGGAAAGTCAACCCCCCAGCACAGAGTACTACTCCCTCATTGAAATTAAGGATAAATTCACCCAGCTGGAGGTAAGGCAGGTGGAGCTGGAACAGCAGGAGAACACACTCCAGTCAGCACAAAAATAGTCCAGCTCAACAACACCCCTCAACCAGAACCGGAGAGCTGGAGGTGGAGAGAGACATATCTGCACTCTGGACTGTGATGAGACAACATCAACAGGAGAACGAGCAGGAGAAGAACAGAGCACTAGAGGAGAGGATCAGAGTGCTCGAGGAGAATGATGACGTGTGATAGAGAACAACCCATTATAGAGCTGGACACCCCCGCAGAGAAGCCAGTAGAACAGCCCACCCTAACCATAGCTACAGATTTTACTCCTTAATGGACTCAAATGGGAAATATATGCAAGAAAATAAACTTTTCCCAAACACACAGCGTGCCCTAGACCTTATGTCTGAGGACCAACTAGAATCACCCAGCCACATAATTATACACACAGGCAAAAACGACCTGAGAGCACAGCAGGAAAGGGTGGCCACAGCACTCAAGGGAGTGATTGAAAAAGCTTATTCTACTTCTTCTTCTATCTCCATCCTGCTACCACGAAAATACTTCCACCCTGCTACCATACAGTGGGTAAATGCAAGTATTTCCCATGACTGTGCCTCAAAATCAGGTGTTTACCTGGCCCACCACTCTAACCTAGACTTGAACAGCCTTTATGACCAGGTCCACCTACACAAGGCAGTAGTGCCCACCTTCGCCCGGGGCCTAAAGGACATCGCCCTCACCCTCAGCCCCAACACCTCACACAGGAGCAACAGATCAACAGACACCCCGCCCAGACCAGCGAGACATTCTCCCAGACCTGCGGACCCCCCCCCCCCCCCCCCCCCCACATATGCACAGGCCTTGAGCATGCAAACAGTACCAAACCCCACTCTTACATTAGCCCATACCAGATACTCAGCAAGCTCTGCTCACACTTACTAGGCTGAGGCCAAACCACACGGCTAACAACATTGGACACAAAGCCTTCACTATCTCATCCTGGAATATCCAAGGCCTGAGGTCATTTGCCTTTGGCCTAAAGAGTAGGAACCTGGACTTCGCCAAAGAAATCAGAAATACAGACATTGTCATCCTACAAGAAACATGGTCTAGAGGAGATGGACCCACTGGTTTCCCTCTAGGTTACAGAGAGCTGGTAGTCCCATTCACCAAACTACCAGGTGTGAAACAGGGAAGGGACTCAGGGAGTATGCTAATTTGATGTAGAGCAGACCTAACTCACTCTATTAAATTAATCAAAACAGGAACATTTTACATTTGGCTAGAAATTCAAAAGGAAATGATCTCAACTGAGAAAAATGTCATCCTGTATCCTATATCCCTCAATAAGAATCCCCATACTTTAATGAAGACAGCTTCTCCATCCTGGAGGGGGAAATCAATCATTTCCAGGCCCAGGGACATACGTGTCTGTGGCGACCTAAATGCCCAAACTGGACAAAACCTGACACCCTCAGCACACAGGGGAACAAACACCTACCTGGAGGTGACAGCATTCCCTCACCCATATTCCCCCCTAGGCACAACTACAACAACAAAAACGGATCACAACTCCTGCAGCTCTGTCAAATGCTGGGTATGTACATAGTCAATGGCAGGCTTCGAGGGGACTCCTATGGTACTGTAGGTACAGTAGCTTGCAAAAGTATTCACCCCCTTGGCATTTTTCATATTTTGTTGCCTTACAACCTGGAATTAAAATATATTTTGGGGGGGATTGTATCATTTGATTTACACAACATGCCTACCACTTTGAAGATGCAAAATATATTTTATTGTGAAACAAACATGAAATAAGACATTAAAACTGAAAACTTTGGCGTGCGTAACTGTTCACCCCCTCCTAAGTGAATTATAGCTGCAAGCGATTACAGCTGCAAGTCTCTCAGGGTCTCTATAAGTTTGGCACATCTAGCCACTGGGATTTTTGCCCATTCTTCAAGGCAAAACTGCTCCAGCTCCTTCAAGTTGGATGGGTTCTGCTGGTATACAGCAATCTTTAAGTCATACCACAGATTCTCAATTGAATTGAGGTCTGGGCTTCGACTAGGCCATTCCAAGACATTTAAATGTTTCCCCTTAAACCACTCGAGTGTTGCTTTAGCAGCATGCTTGGGGTCATTATCCTACTGGAAGGTGAACCTCTGTCCCACTCTCAAATCTCTGGAAGGCTGAAACAGGTTTCCCTCAAGAATTTCCCTGTATTTAGCACCACCCCTCATTCCGTCAATTCTGACCAGTTTCCCAGTCCCTGCCGATGAAAAACATCCCCACAGCATGATGCTGCTACCACCATGCTTCACTGTGGGGATGCTGTTCTCGGGGTGATGAGAGGTGTTGGGTTTGCATTTTCCTTAGGGGCACTATTTTCACGTCTGGATGAAAAGTGTGCCCAAAGTAAACTGTCTGCTACTGAGGCCCAGAAGCTAGGATAAGCATATAATTTGGAATTTGGATATAAAACACTCTAAAGTTTTTAAAACTGTTGCAATTATGTCTATGAGTATAATATAACTTATTTGGCAGGCAAAACCCAGAGGACAAAACCCAGAGGACAAATGAGGGAAATACAGTGCCTTGCGAAAGTATTCGGCCCCCTTGAACTTTACGACCGTTTGCCACATTTCAGGCTTCAAACATAAAGATATAAAACTGTATTTTTTTGTGAAGAATCAACAACAAGTGGGACACAATCATGAAGTGGAACGACATTTATTGGATATTTCTAACTTTTTTAACAAATCAAAAACTGAAAAATTGTCCGTGCAAAATTATTCCGTATAAATGCACTTGCACTGTGATAGTCTCAGAGGTCCGTTAAAAGTGCAGAGAGCATCATGAAGAACAAGGAACACACCAGGCAAGTCTGAGATACTGTTGTGAAAAAGTTTAAAGCCGGATTTGGATACAAAAAGATTTCCCAAGCTTTAAACATCCCAAGGAGCACTGTGCAAGCGATAATATTGAAATGGAAGGAGTATCAGACCACTGCAAATCTACCAAGACCTGGCCGTCCCTCTAAACTTTCAGCTCATACAAGGAGAAGACTGATCAGAGATGCAGCCAAGAGGCCCATGATCACTCTGGATGAACTGCAGAGATCTACAGCTGAGGTGGGAGACTCTGTCCATAGGACAACAATCAGGCGTATATTGCACAAATCTGGCCTTTATGGAAGAGTGGCAAGAAGAAAGCCATTTCTTAAAGATATCCATAAAAAGTGTTGTTTAAAGTTTGCCACAAGCCACCTGGGAGACACACCAAACATGTGGAAGAAGGTGCTCTTGTCAGATGAAACCAAAATTGAACTTTTTGGCAACAATGCAAAACGTTATGTTTGGCGTAAAAGCAACACCACTGTCAAACATGGTGGTGGCAGCATCATGGTTTGGGCCTGCTTTTCTTCAGCAGGGACAGGGAAGATGGTTAAAATTGATGGGAAGATGGATGGAGCCAAATACAGGACCATTCTGGAAGAAAACCTGATGGAGTCTGCAAAAGACCTGAGACTGGGACGGAGATTTGTCTTCCAACAAGACAATGATCCAAAACATAAAGCAAAATCTACAATGGAATGGTTCAAAAATAAACAAATCCAGATGTTAGAATGGCCAAGTCAAAGTCCAGACCTGAATCCAATCGAGAATCTGTGGAAAGAACTGAAAACTGCTGTTCACAAATGCTCTCTATCCAACCTCACTGAGCTCGAGCTGTTTTGCAAGGAGGAATGGGAAAACATTTCAGTCTCTCGATGTGCAAAACTGATAGAGACATACCCCAAGCGACTTACAACTGTAATCGCAGCAAAAGGTGGCGCTACAAAGTATTAACTTAAGGGGGCTGAATAATTTAGCCCGCCCAATTTTTCAGTTTTTGATTTGTTAAAAAAGTTTGAAATATCCAATAAATGTCGTTCCACTTCATGATTGTGTCCCACTTGTTGTTGATTCTTCACAAAAAATACAGTTTTATATCTTTATGTTTGAAGCCTGAAATGTGGCAAAAGGTCGCAAAGTTCAAGGGGGCCGAATACTTTCGCAAGGCACTGTAAGTATTTGACCCGTCTGCAAAACATGACATAGTACTTGGTGGCAAAACCCTTGTTGGCAATCACAGAGGTCAGACGTTTCTTGCAGTTGGCCACCAGGTTTGCACACATCTCAGGAGGGATTTTGTCCCACTCCTCTTTGCAGATCTTCTCCAAGTCATTAAGGTTTTGAGGCTGACATTTGGCAACTTGAACCTTCAGCTCCCTCCACAGATTTTCAATGGGATTAAGGTCTGGAGATTGTTTAGGCCACTCCAGGACCTTAATGTGCTTCTTCTTGAGCCACTCCTTTGTTGCCTTGGCCGTGTGTTTTGGGTCATTGTCATGTTGGAATACCCATCCACAACCCATTTTCAAATCCCTGGCTGAGGGAAGGAGGTTCTCACCCAAGATTTAACGGTACATGGCCCCGTCCATCGTCCCTTTGATGTGGTGAAGTTGTCCTGTCCCCTTAGCAGAAAAACGCCCCCAAAGCATAATGTTGTTTGAAGGTGGGGATGGTGTTCTTGGGGTCATAGGCAGCATTCCTCCTCCTCCAAACACAGCGAGTTGAGTTGATGCCAAAGAGCTCCATTTTGGTCTCATCTGACCAAAGCACTTTCACCCAGTTGTCCTCTGAATCATTCAGATATTCATTGGCAAACTTCAGACGGGCATGTATGTGTGCTTTCTTGAGCAGGGGGAACTTGCGGGCGCTGCAGGATTTTAGTCCTTCACGGCGTAGTGTGTTACCAATTGTTTTCTTGGTGACTATGGTCCCAGCTGCCTTGAGATCATTGACAAGATCCTCCCATGTAGTTCTGGGCTGATTCCTCATCGTTCTCAGGATCATTGCAACTTCACGAGGTGAGATCTTGCATGGAGCCCCAGGACAAGGGAGATTGACAGTTCTTTTGTGTTTCTTCCATTTGCGAATAATCACACTAACTGTTGTCACCTTCTCACCAAGCTGCTTGGCGATGGTCTTGTAGCCCCTTCCAGCCTTGTGTACGTCTACAATCTTATCCCTGACATCCTTGGAGAGCTCTTTGGTCTTGGCCATGGTGGAGAGTTTGGAATCTGATTGATTGCTTCTGTGGACAGGTGTCTTTTATACAGGTAACAAAATGAAATTAGGAGCACTCCCTTTAAGAGTGTGCTCCTAATCTCAGCTCGTTACCTGTATAAAAGACACCTGGGAGCCAGAAATCTTTCTGATTGAGAGGGTGTCAAAAACGTATTTCCCTCATTAAAATGCAAATCAATTTATAACATTTTTGACATGTGTTTTTCTGGATTTATTTGTTGTTATTCTGTCTCCATTAAAATTATAGGTGCGAGAAGGGATCACTAAGAAGTTAATGGCCAAAAAGCTACATTTTAGTCTAATCTGATCAGAGTACCTTCTTCCATATGTTTGGGAGTCTCCCACATGCCTTTTGGCGAACACCAAATGTGTTTACTTATTTATTTCTTTAAGCAATGGCTTTTTTTCTGGCCACTCTTCCGTAAGGCCCAGCTCTGTGGAGTGTACGGCTTAAAGTGGTCCTATGGACATATACTCTAATCTCCGCTGTGGAGCTTTACAGCTCCTTCAGGGTTATCTTTGGTCTCTTTGTTGCCTCTCTGATCAATGCCCTCATTGCCTGGCCAATGGGTTTTGGTGGGTGGTCCTCTCTTGGCAGGTTTGTTGGGGGTGCCATATCCTTTCAATTTTTAAACAATGGATTTAATGGTGCTCCGTGGGATGTTCAAAATGTCTGATATTTTTTTATAACTAACTAATTATGTGAGTTCTGAGGGTAATTGGTTGCACCAGATCTTATGTAGGGGCTTCATAGCAAAGGGGGTGAATACATACACACACCACTTTTCCGTTTTGAATTTTTTTGCCTTTTGAAACAAGTTATGTTTTTTATTTCACTTCACCAATTTGGACTATTTTGGTATGTCCATTTCATGAAATCCAAATAAAATCAATTTAAATAACAGGTTGTAATGCAACAAAATAGGAAAAACGCCAAGGGGGGTGAATACTTTTGCAAGGCACTGTACACCTATAGCTCATCTCATCTCTTGGCTTTAGTACTGTAGACTACTTTATCACTGACTTCAAACCATGGGTAAACCACTTCTCCAATCTTTTTGACCCTATAACATCAAATCACAAAAAGCACAAATGGAGATAAAATTAAACACTAACCTTTGATGATCTTCATCAGATGACACTTTTAGGACTTCATGTTACACAATACGGGTATGTTTTGTTCGATAACATTCATATTTATATAAAAAAGGTTTACATTGGCGCGTTACGTTCAGTACTTCCAAAAACATCCAGTGATTTTGCATAGCAACATCAATTTTACAGAAATACTCATCATAAATGTTGATGAAAATACAAGTGTTACACATGGAATTATAGATATACCTCTCCTTAATGCAACCACTGTGTCAGATTTCAAAAAAGCTTTACGGAAAAAGCAAACCATGCAATAATCTGAGGACGGCGCTCAGAAGAATAAAAAAAATTCCGCCATGTTGGAGTCAACAGAAATCAGAATTAACATTATAAATATTCCCTTACCTTTGATGATCTTCATCAGAATGCACTCCCAGGAATCCCACAATAAATGTTTGATTTGTTCGATAATGTCCATTATTTATGTCCAAGTAGTCCAAGTAACTTTTGTTAGGGCGTTTAGTACACAAATACAAACGCTCGTGCAGGTCCAGCCGAACATCGGGCAAAAAGTTAAAAAAGTTATATTACAGGACATAGAAACATTTCAAACTAAGCATAGAATCAATCTTTAGGTTGTTTTTATCATACATCTTCAATAATGTTCCAACCGGAGAATTCCATTGTCTGTAGAAAAGCCATGGAATGCAGGTCCCTCTCATGTGAAATGCGCATGACCAGGATCTGGCTCTCTGCCAGACCACTGACTCAAAGAGCTCTCATCCGGCCCCACATCACAGTAGAAGCCTCATTCAAGTTTCTGAAGACGGTTGACATCTAGTGGAAGCCCTAGGAAGTGCAACTTGAACCATATCCCACTGTGTATTCAATAGGGCTGAGCTCAAAAACTACAACCCCCCGATTTCCCACTTCCTGTTTGGATTTTTTTTCTCAGGTTTTTGCCTGCCATATGAGTCCTGTTATACTCACAGACATCATTCAAACAGTTTTAGAAACTTTCGATCCAAATGTACTAATAATATGCGTATATTAGCAACTGGGACTGAGGAGCAGGTCGTTTACTCTGGGCACCTCTGGGCACCTTATTCATCCAAGCTACTCAATACTGCCCCTGCAGCCATAAGTTAATGCGAGTGTAACGAAATGCTTGTGCTTCTAGTTCCAACAGTGCAGTAATATCTAACAAGTTATATAACAATTCCATAACAGCTACCTAATACATGAGCGATGACCGAGTGGCATAGACAAGAAGCAATAGATGGCATAAAATATAGTATATACATATGAGATGAGTAATGTAAGATATATAAACATGATTAAAGTGGCATTATTTTAAGTGACTAGCGATCCATTTATTAAAGTGGCCAACGATTCAAGTCTGTATGTAGGCAGCAGTCTCTCTGTGTTAGTGATGGCTGTTTAACAGTCTGATGGCCTTGAGATAGAAGCTATTTTTCAGTCTCTCGGTCCCAGCTTTGATGCACCTGTACTGACCTCACCTTTTGGATGTTTGCGGGGTGGCTCGGGTGGTTGTTGTCCTTGATGATCTTTTTGGCCTTTCTGTGACATCAGGTGCTGTATGTGTCCTGGAGGGCAGGCAGTTTGCCCCCGGTGATGCGTTGTGCAGACCGCACCACCCTCTGGAGAGCTTTGTGGTTGAGGGAGGTGCAGGTGCCATACCAGGCGGTGATACAGCCCGACAGGATGCTCTCAATTTTGCAACTGTAAAAGTTTGTGAGGGTTTTAGGTGACAAGCCAAATTTCTTCAGCCTCCTGAGGTTGAAGAGGTGATGTTGTGCCTTCTTCACCACACTGATGTGATGTGTACGCCGAGGAACTTAAAACTTTCCACTTTCTCCATTGCTGTCTCGTCAATGTGGATAGGGGGCTGCTCCCTCTGCTGTTTCCTGAAGTCCACGATCATCTCCTTTGTTTTGTTGACATTGAGTGAGAGGTTGTTTTCCTGACACCACACTCCGAGTACCCTCACCTCCTCTCCTCATTGTTGTTAATCAAGCCCACTACTGTTGTGTCATCTGCAAACTTGATGATTCAGTTAGAGGCATGCATGGCCACACAGTTATGGGTGAACAGGGAGTACAGGAGGGGGGCTGAGCACGCATGCTTGTGGGGCCCAAGTGTTGAGGATCAGCAAAGTGGAGATGTTGTTTCCTACCTTCACCACCTGGGGGCAGCCCTTCAAATCAAATCAAATCAAATTTTATTTGTCACATACACATGGTTAGCAGATGTTAATGCGAGTGTAGCGAAATGCTTGTGCTTCTAGTTCCGACAATGCAGTAATAACCAACAAGTAATCTAGCTAACAATTCCAAAACTACTACCTTATAGACACAAGTGTAAGGGGATGAAGAATATGTACATAAAGATATATGAATGAGTGATGGTACAGAGCGGCATAGGCAAGATACAGTAGATGGTATTGAGCACAGTATATACATATGAGATGAGTATGTGAACAAAGTGGCATAGTTAAAGTTGCTAGTGATACATGTATTACATAAAGATACAGTAGATGATATAGAGTACAGTATATACACATACATATGAGATGAGTAATTTAGGGTATGTAAACATTATATTAGGTAGCATTGTTTAAAGTGGCTAGTGATATATTTTACATCATTTCCCATCAATTCCCATTATTAAAGTGGCTGGAGTTGAGTCAGTGTGTTGGCAGCAGCCACTCAATGTTAGTGGTGGCTGTTTAACAGTCTGATGGCCTTGAGATAGAAGCTGTTTTTCAGTCTCTCGGTCCCAGCTTTGATGCACCTGTACTGACCTCGCCTTCTGGGTGAACAGGCAGTGGCTCGGATGGTTGTTGTCCTTGATGATCTTTATGGCCTTCCTGTGACATCGGGTGGTGTAGGTGTCCTGGAGGGCAGGTAGTTTGCCCCCGGTGATGCGTTGTGCAGACCTCACTACCCTCTGGAGAGCCTTATGGTTGTGGGCGGAGCAGTTGCCGTACCAGGCGGTGATACAGCCCGACAGGATGCTCTCGGTTGTGCATCTGTAGAAGTTTGTGAGTGCTTTTGGTGACCAGCCAAATTTTTTCAGCCTCCTGAGGTTGAAGAGGCGCTGCTGCGCCTTCTTCACGATGCTGTCTGTGTGGGTGGACCAATTCAGTTTGTCTGTGATGTGTACGCCTAGGAACTTAAAACTTACTACTCTCTCCACTACTGTTCCATCGATGTGGATAGGGGGGTGATCCCTCTGCTGTTTCCTGAAGTCCACAATCATCTCCTTAGTTTTGTTGACGTTAAGTGTGAGGTCATTTTCCTGACACCACACCTCCTCCCTGTAGGCCGTCTCGTCGTTGTTGGTAATCAAGCCTACCACTGTTGTGTCGTCCGCAAACTTGATGATTGAGTTGGAGGCGTGCGTGGCCACGCAGTCGTGGGTGAACAGGGAGTACAGGAGAGGGCTCAGAATGCACCCTTGTGGGGCCCCAGTGTTGAGGATCAGCGGGGTGGAGATGTTGTTGCCTACCCTCACCACCTGGGGGCGGCCCGTCAGGAAGTCCAGTACCCAGTTGCACAGGGCGTGGTCGAGACCCAGGGTCTCGAGCTTGATGACGAGCTTGGAGGGCACTATGGTGTTAAATGCCGAGCTGTAGTCGATGAACAGCATTCTCACATAGGTTTTCCTCTTGTCCAGATGGGTTAGGGCAGTGTGCAGTGTGGTTGAGATTGCATCGTCTGTGGACCTATTTGGGCGGTAAGCAAATTGGAGTGGGTCTAGGGTGTCAGGTAGGGTGGAGGTGATATGGTCCTTGACTAGTCTCTCAAAGCACTTCATGATGACGGGAGTGAGTGCTAGCTCGTTTAGCTCAGTTACCTTAGCTTTCTTGGGAACAGGAACAATGGTGGCCCGCTTGAAGCATGTGGAAACAACAGACTGGGATAGGGATTGATCGAATATGTCCGTAAACACACTGGTGTGTGCATGCTCTGAGGGTGCGGCTGGGGAGTCAGTCTGGGCCTGCAGCCTTGCGAGGGTTAACACGTTTAAATGTTTTCCTCACATTGGCTGCAGTGAAGGAGAGTCCGCATGTTTTGGTTGCGGGCCGTGTCAGTGGCACTGTATTGTCCTCAAAGCGGGCAAAAAAGTTATTTAGTCTGCATGGGAGCAAGACATCCTGGTCTGTGACGGGGCTGGTTTTCTTTTTGTAATCCGTGATTGACTGTAGACCCTGCCACATACCTCTTGTGTCTGAGCTGTTGAATTGAGATTCTACTTTGTCTCTATACTGACGCTTAGCTTGTTTGATTGCCTTGCGGAGGAATAGCTACACTGTTTGTATTCGGTCATGTTTCCGGTCACCTTGCCCTGATTAAAAGCAGTGGTTCGCGCTTTCAGTTTCACGCGAATGCTGCCATCAATCCACGGTTTCTGGTTTGGGAATGTTTTAATCGTTGCTATGGGAACGACATATTCAACGCACGTTCTAATGAACTCGCTCACCGAATCAGCGTATTCGTCAATGTTGTTGTTTGATGCAATACGAAACATATCCCAGTCCACGTGATGGAAAGTCCAGTCCCCAAATGCACAGGGCAGGGTTGAGACCCAGGGCCTCAAGCCTAATGATGAGCTTGGAGGGTACTATGGTGTTGAATGCTGAGCTATAGTCAATGAACAGCATTCTTAAATAGGTATTCCTCTTGTCCAGACGGGATAGGGCTGTGTACAGTGTGATGGTGATTGCATAGTCTGTGGACCTGTTGGGGCGGTATGCAAACTGAAGTTCCTTATAATCTCACTCACTGAATCAGCGTATACATCAATGTTATTCTCTGAGGCTTCCCGGAACATTTCCCTGTCCCAGATCAAAACAGTCTTGATACATGGTTTGCGATTAGTGTGTGTGTGTGTGTGTGTGTGTGTGTGTGTGTGTGTGTGTGTGCGTGTGCGTGTGCGTGTGTGTGTGTGTGTGTGTCTGTCTGCCTGTCTACCTGCTTTCCTGCATGTTTGTGACTGGTAGTCTATAATATCCCACTCACCACACCCAGCTAAAACCAATCCAATAGAATTCCAGAGTTCACACTGTGTGTGTGTGTGTACGTTTGGATGGTCATTACTTACTTGTGCGTGTGTTCAAGTGTGCGTCTGTGACTGTGTGTGCATGCGACTGTGTGTGCGTGTGTGTGTGTGTGTGTGTGTGTGTGTGTGTGTGTGTGTGTGTGTGTGTGTGTGTGTGTGTGTGTGTGTGTGTGTGTGTGTGTGTGTGTGTGTGTGTGTGTGAGGACGTTGCTAGCCTAGGGAGACAACGCTCTATTGAGTGTGTTTCTAATTAAAAAAATAGCCCTTGCAATCCAATAAAAGGTAATGGAGGTGTTGGCAGTGTTGGGGGGAAGGCGTGAACACATTGAATTTGTAATTGCTTAATGTGCAACCATGGAATAATGAGTATTTTCCGATATTAAGCACCCTCAGATATAATAAAAACAGTGAAACTACTTTAATAATGATGAATAGGGAGACAAATTAAACAGCCATGGATATTATAATTGCGTTAAGGGTAGGTAGGGGACTCGGAAAGAAGAAGTTTAGTGAGTCCGCCAGATCAGAGGCAGCAGGGATGACCAGGGATGTTGATACGTTTTTGAATTGGACCATTTTGGACCATTTTCCTGTGCTGCTCAGCATTCAAAATGTAACGAATACTTTTGGGAAAATGAAGTTAAAAGTACATCATTTTCTTTAGGAATGCAGAAAAGTAAAAGTAAAAGCTGCCAAAAATATAAATAGTAAAGTAAAGTACAGATACTCAAAAAAAACTAGTTAAGTAGTACTTTAAAGTTAGTTTCTTTAGTGCTTTACACCACTGGATACACACAAATACACATACATAGCTACTCTCAAACTCGCATATACAATACATGTCCCCTATCTCCCTGTTAGAGAGCCCATAGGCATGCTCAGAATGAGCATAGGGTGTTTACGTCTCTGACAGAAACAAATGTCCTATATGCAGCAGCAGCGCAGGACTCAGGAATACAATTCACGCCTGGTTACCTCTGTGGCTACTACAGCCGATACAGTCCTGGGAGGGGATGTACTGCATACTACACCTCTTGCTTGTGTAGGCAGCTTTAGCGTAAGACGTATTGGACTGGTTATGATATTCTTGCGATGTGTGTGTTGGGGAAAATGTCGTTAGTCCAGTCACATGGTGCTTGGTGTCTGTGCGTGTGTGTGTGTGTGTGTGTGTGTGTGTGTGTGTGTGTGTGTGTGTGTGTGTGTGTGTATGTGTGACTGAAGTAGAAGCTTCCAATATGGCTGAAAGGGGGCGTGTTTCATTGAGGACAGAGGCGTTGCCATAGTAACCGAGAAGAAGAGCCCTACATCCTGTACTGCCCATATATTTGATACTCCGATAATGCTTCATTTAAAAGGCTGGAATAATTCTGATGGGATGACTACGTAAAGATAATGCTGTGTGTTACCTGTCTCACTGCCTGTCTGTCTGCTATCTCTGAGACATGAAGGATAAAAAGCAAGTTAAGCTTTAGAAAACAGATGAAAAAGACCTGGTAGCACAGCGGCTCTCCTCTTTCTTAACATCTAGTTGAACTGTAGATGAATATGTACCAGATCTTAGCCAAATACATTTAAACTCAGTTTTTCACAATTCCTGACATTTTATCCCAGTCAAAATTCCCTGTCTTAGGTCAGTTAGGATCATCACTTTATTTTAAGAATGTGAAATGTCAGAATAATAGTAGAGAGAATGATTTCTTTCAGCTTTTATTTATTTCATCACAATCCCAGTGGGTCAGAAGTTTACATACACTCAATTAGTATTTGGTAGCATTACCTTTAAATTGTTTAACTTGGGTCAAACATTTTGGGTAGCCTTCCACAAGCTTCCCACAATAAGTTGGGTGAATTTTGGCCCATTCCTCCTAACAGAGCTGGTGCAACTAAGTCAGGTTTGTAGGCCTCGCTTTTTCAGTTCTGCCCACATATTTTCTATAGGATGGAGGTCTGGGCTTTGTGATGGACACTCCAATACCTTGACTTTGTTGTCCTTAGGCCATTTTGCCACAACTTTGGAAGTATGCTTGGGGTCATTGTCCATTTGGAAGTATGCTTGGGGTCATTGTCCATTTGGAAGTATGCTTGGGGTCATTGTCCATTTGGAAGTACGCTTGGGGTCATTGTCCATTTGGAAGTACGCTTGGGGTCATTGTCCATTTGGAAGTATGCTTGGGGTCATTGTCCATTTGGAAGTACGCTTGGGGTCATTGTCCATTTGGAAGTATGCTTGGGGTCATTGTCAATTTGGAAGTATGCTTGGGGTCATTGTCCATTTGGAAGTATGCTTGGGGTCATTGTCCATTTGGAAGTACGCTTGGGGTCATTGTCCATTTGGAAGTACGCTTGGGGTCATTGTCCATTTGGAAGTATGCTTGGGGTCATTGTCCATTTGGAAGTACGCTTGGGGTCATTGTCCATTTGGAAGTACGCTTGGGGTCATTGTCCATTTGGAAGTACGCTTCGGGTCATTATCCATTTGGAAGTATGCTTGGGGTCATTGTCCATTTGGAAGACCCATTTGCGACCAAGCTTTAAATTCCTGACTGATGTCTTGAGAAGTTGCTTCAATATATCCACCAAATTTTCGTTCCTCATGACGCCATCTATGATGCCATTGTGAAGTGCACCAGCCACTCCTGCAGCAAAGCACCCCCACAACATGATGCTGCCACCCCCGTGCTTCACGGTTTGGATGGTGTTCTCGGCTTGCAAGCCTCCCCCTTTTTCCTCCAAACATAACGATGGTCATTATGGCCAAACAGTTCTACTTGTTTCTTCAGACCAGAGGACATTTCTCCAAAAAGTACTATCCTTGTCCCCATGTGCATTTGCAAACCGTAGTCTGGCTTTTTATGGAGGTTTTAGAGCAGTGACTCGTTTCACCCTGGATATACTGTAGATACTTTTGTACCTGTTTCCTCCAGCATCTTCACAAGGTCCTTTGCTGTTGTTCTTGGATTGATTTGCACTTTTTGCACCAAAGTAAATTAATCTCTAGGAGAGACAGAACGTATCTTCCTGAGCGGTATGACGGCTGCGTGGCCCCATGGTGTTTATACTTGTGTACTATTGTTTGTACAGGTGAACGTGGAAATTGCTCCCAAGGTAGTACCAGACTTGTGGAGGTCTACAATTTAATTTCTGAGGTCTTGGCTCATTTCTTTTGATTTTCCCATCATGTCAAGCAAAGAGGCACTGAATTTGAAGGTAGGCCTTGAAATACATCAATAGGTACACCTCCAATTGACTCAAATTATGTAAATTATCCTATCAGAAGCTTCTAAAGCCATGACATCATTTTCTGGAATTGTCCAAGCTGTTTAAAGGTACAACTTAGTGTATGTAAACATCTGACTCACTGGAATTGTGATACAGTGAGTTATAAATGAGTTATAAGTTAAATAATATGTCTGCAAACAATTGTTGGAAAAATGACTTGTGTCATGCACAAAGTAGCAGTCCTAACCGACTTGCCAAAACTATAGTTTGTTCACAAGAAATTTGTGGGGTGGTTGAAAAACGAGTTTTAATGACTCCAACCTAAGTGTATGTAAACTTCCAACTTCAACTGTATGTATGACTAGTCTGTAAATAGGATTTTTTGTTGTCTCTTGGTGACTTTCCAATATATATCTATTTTTTTATTTGCATGTAATGTCCTTGTCTATAACTGTTCTGAACTTCGTCATGTATTTGGACATTTTGTGTGGAACCCAGGAAGAGTAGCTGCTGCATGTGTGGCAGCCAACGGGGACCCTAGTAAACTCAACTAAACACAACGACCAACCAAGGCTTTGACAGCATCTAAACAGCATCACATTAAACTGTATTACTGCTTATAGAACAGTAAGACATTACAGGAGCAGAGTAGTAGTGAGTGTGGGGATGGAGTGTGTTTTGGGTGTTTTGTTGTGTTGCGTGTGTTGCGTGTGTTTGTGCGTGTGCGTGTGTGTGTGTGTGTGTGTGTGTGTGTGTGTGTGTGTGTGTGTGTGTGTGTGTGTGTGAGAGAGAGAGAGAGAGAGAGAGAGAGAGAGAGAGAGAGAAACGGAGTGCAACAAGCAGAAGGTATCAAGATGAGAGCAGTCTCAGTTACAGAATAAACCCAGAGGTGTCTCTGGCACTTCAAATAAGCTCTCACTCCATCCGACGCACACTCACACATGCACCCGCACTCACACAAACGCACACGAACACACCGTCTGTGTTCTCACCCTAACTTTGAGGTGTATGAAAGTTGCCTGAAGCGCTGGAACATGATGGCTGCTTGTCTGACCTCACAGCTGCTGCAACTAAACTCTCACAGCTGCCTCAGTAACACACCAAAAAGTGCTTAAGTAACCCTGAGATTTGCTCCTCTCATTGAAAGTCACTGTTAATCACAAGTCCAACCATTTTAGGTACACTCATCTAGCTTATACTAGAACAACATTCTTCATCCTTAAACCCATGTCAGAGACCAAATTCAAATAACTTTTAACGCGATTTAGAAGCTCAACATCTTACTCCTCGTCAATTTTAATAAAGATTGCTCATTACGAACTCTTACTCCATTCTAATTTGGGACCATGCTTTTACCATGTACTGTACCAAGCATGTACCATGCTTTTACCATGTATTGTACCAAGCATGTACCATGCTTTTACCATGTACTGTACCAAGCAAAGCTGTGAACGCACTACACTTTCGAATCACTTTCTCTTTCATATTCTCTCTCTCTCTCTCTCTCTCTCTCTCTCTCTCTCTCTCAGCTTCTCTTTATCATTCTCTCTCTCTCCCTCACTCTCCTTCTCCCTCTCCTCTCTCCCTCACTCTCCCTCTCCTTCTCCTTCTCCTTCTCCTTCTCCCTCTCCCTTTCTTTCCCTCTCTCTCTCTCTCTCTCTGCTTCTCTTTATAATTCTCTCTCTTCCTCCTGCTCTCTCTCTCTCGCCCTCTCTCTCCGCTTCTCTTTATCATTCTCTCTCTTCCTCCTGCTCTCTCTCTCCTTCTCCTTCTCTCTCTCCCTCACTCTCCTTCTCCTTCCCCCTCTCCCTCTCCTTTTCTTTCCCCTCTCTCTCTCTCTCTCTCTCTCCGCTTCTCTTTATCATTCTCTCTCTTCCTCCTGCTCTCTCTCTCCTTCTCCTTCTCTCTCTCCCTCACTCTCCTTCTCCTTCTCCTTCTCCTTCTCCCTCTCCCTTTCTTTCCCTCTCTCTCTCTCCGCTTCTCTTTATCATTCTCTCTCTTCCTCCTGCTCTCTCTCCCCTTCTCCTTCTCTCTCTCCCTCTCTCTCCTTCTCCTTCTCCTTCTCCTTCTCCTTCTCCTTCTCCCTCTCCCTTTCTTTCCCTCTCTCTCTCTCTCTCTCTCTCTCTCTCTCTCTCTCTCTCTCTCTCTCTCTCTCGCTCTCTCTCTCTCTCTCTCTCTCTCCGCTTCTCTTTATCATTCTCTCTCTTCCTCCTGCTCTCTCTCCTTCTCCTTCTCCCTCTCCCTCACTCTCCTTCTCCTTCTCCCTTTCTTTCCCTCTCTCTCTTTCTCTCTCTCCGCTTCTCTTTATCATTCTCTCTCTTCCTCCTGCTCTCTCTCTCCTTCTCCTTCTCCCTCTCCCTTTCTTTCCCTCTCTCTATCTCTCTCCGCTTCTCTTTATCATTCTCTCTCTTCCTCCTGTTCTCTCTCTCCTCCTTCTCCCTCTCCCTTTCTTTCCCTCTCTCTCTCTCCGCTTCTCTTTATCATTCTCTCTCTTCCTCCTGCTCTCTCTCTCCTTCTCCTTCTCTCTCTCCCTCACTCTCCCTCTCCTTCTCCTTCTCCTTCTCCCTCTCCCTTTCTTTCCCTCTCTCTCTATCTCTCTCCGCTTCTCTTTTTTCATTCTCTCTCTTCCTCCTGCTCTCTCTCTCCTCCTTCTCCGTCTCCCTCTCCCTTTCTTTCCCTTTCTCTCGCTCTCTCTCTCCGCTTCTCTTTATCATTCTCTCTCTTCCTCCTGCTCTCTCTCTCCTTCTCCTTCTCTCTCTCCCTCACTCTCCCTCTCCTTCTCCTTCTCCTTCTCCCTCTCCCTTTCTTTCCCTCTCTCTCTCTCTCTCCGCTTCTCTTTATCATTCTCTCTCTTCCTCCTGCTCTCTCTCTCCTTCTCATTCTCCCTCTCTCTTTATTTCCCTCTCTCTCTCTCTCTCCGCTTCTCTTTATCATTCTCTCTCTTCCTCCTGCTCTCTCTCTCCTTCTCCTTCTCCTTCTCCTTCTCCCTTTCTTTCCCTCTCTCTCTCTCTCTCCGCTTCTCTTTATCATTCTCTCTCTTCCTCCTGCTCTCTCTCTCCTTCTCCTTCTCTCTTTCCCTCACTCTCCTTATCCTTCTCCTTCTCCTTCTCCCTCTCCCTTTCTTTCCCTGTCTCTCTTTCTCTCTCTCCGCTTCTCTTTATCATTCTCTCTCTTCCTCCTGCTCTCTCTCTCCTTCTCCTTCTCTCTCTCCTTCTCCTTCTCCTTCTCCTTCTCCTTCTCCTTCTCCCTCTCCCTTTCTTTCCTTCTCTCTCTCTCTCTTTGCTTCTCTTTATCATTCTCTCTCTTCCTCCTGCTCTCTCTCCTTCTCTCCCTCTCTCCCTCTCTCTCCCTCTCCCTCTCTCTCTCCTTCTCCTTCTCTCTCTCCCTCACTCTCCTTCTCCTTCCTTCTCCCTCTCCCTTTCTTTCCCTCTCTCTCTCTCCGCTTCTCTTTATCATTCTCTCTCTTCCTCCTGCTCTCTCTCCTTCTCCTTCTCTCTCTCCTTCTCCTTCTCCTTCTCCTTCTCCTTCTCCTTCTCCCTCTCCCTTTCTTTCCTTCTCTCTCTCTCTCTTTGCTTCTCTTTATCATTCTCTCTCTTCCTCCTGCTCTCTCTCCTTCTCTCCCTCTCTCCCTCTCTCTCCCTCTCCCTCTCCTTCTCCTTCTCCCTCTCCCTTTCTTTCCCTCTCCCTCTCCTTCTCCTTCTCCCTCTCCCTTTCTTTCCCTCTCTCTCTCTTTCCCGCTGTCTCTTTTTACAGTATCTCTTTCAATTCAATTCAATTCAATTCAAGGGGCTTTATTGGCATGGGAAACATGTGTTAGCATTGCCAAAGCAAGTGAGGTAGATAATATACAAAAGTGAAATTAACAATAAAAATTAACAGTAAACATTACACATACAGAAGTTTCAAAACAATAAAGACATTACAAATGTCATATTATATATATATATATATATATATATATACATACATACAGTGTTGTAACAATGTACAAATGGTTAAAGTACACAAGGGAAAATACAATTTCTCTCTCTTCCCCTCTCTCTCCCTCACTCTCCATCTCTCTCTCTCCACTCTTCAGGGAGACCCATTTCCATTTTTAATTTATTAAATTAAATAAAAGACCAGGGACACGTCTGACACAAATCCCTGCAGGATGATGAACGGTGTTTGTGTGCAGGCACTTGAGAGACGCAACATCCTCCGGCTCCTAGGACGCTTGCAGCAGATCAGACGAGGAGGCATTACTAATAGGGCTGCTTTTGTTTCTCTGGCTTCGTGACACCTCACTTTGTAGCTTTCCTGCTTTCTTGGAGTACCCTTGTGTCTTAATGGGCCACAAAGTCATTAACTTTGGTTCGTTGCGTGAAAAGGGAGGAAGTGGGATAGCAGCGGTGGGTACATTTGAAGGTGCAAGAGTGAGTTTGATAACAACAACAAAATGTTTTCTAATTAAAAGTTGTTCTATGGTAATTTGTTTTGCCTGCAGGTGTGTTGCTTCGTTCCCAGGAATGGCCTAGCAATGTTTTCACTCATATCCATTGTCTGTCTTGTCTTGTAAGTCAGTAGGGAAGAAGAGTTTACTTCCCTGATCAGAAAGCTGTTTTCAAATCAAGGAAATATTACACAAAGGTAATATGTGTATGCATGTGTGTTGACTGTAACTTGATAATGGAATGTTTTCCCGTGTACTGTTGTCAACGCTTTCTGTTTTATAGTTTGTTTCATAATGTTCTCTAGTGGTACTGTATACACACATTTCAGGAGCACAACACTAGCTACTGTTCTTCCTGGCATCTATTTCATTATTATTAATTCACCAATGCCCCTCTCCCCTCTCCCCTCTCCCTGTCTTCTGCTGACACTGTATCTTTCCTCCTCTGTCTCTCTAACTTCATTTCTCTCAATACTGCTGTCCCTGTCTCTCTGTCTCTCTCTCAATACTGCTGTCATTGTCTCTCTGTCTCTCTCCCTCTCTTTCTCTCAATAATGCTGTCATTGTCTCTCTCTCTCTCCCTCTCTTTCTCTCAATACTGCTGTATCTGTCTCTCTCCCTCCCTTTCTCTCAATACCGCTCTCCCTGTCTCTCTGTCTCTCTCTCAATACTGCTGTCCGTGTCTCTCTGTCTCTCTCTCAATACTGCTGTCCCTGTCTCTCTCTCAATACTGCTGTCCTTGTCTTTCTCTCTCTCCCTCTCTTTCTCTCAATACTGCTGTCTCTGTCTCTCTCCCTCCCTTTCTCTCAATACTGCTGTCCCTGTCTCTCTGTCTCTCTCCCTCTCTTTCTCTCAATACTGCTGTCCCTGTCTTTCTGTCTCTCTCCCTCCCTTTCTCTCAATACTGCTGTCCCTGTCTCTCTGTCTCTCTCCCTCTCTTTCTCTCAATAACCCTGTCCCTGTCTCTCTGTCTCTCTCTCAATACTGCTGTCCCTGTCTCTCCTCCCTTTCTCTCAATGCTGCTGACCCTGCCTCTCTCCCTCCCTAATTATTGCTGCCCCTGTCCCTGTCTCTCTGTCTTTCTCCGTCCCCTTCTCTCAATACCCCTGTCCCTTTCGCTCTGTCTTTCTCCCTACCTTTCTCTCAATACCTCTGTCCCTGTCTCTCTCTCTCTCTCCCTCCCTTTCTCTCAATACTGCTGTCCCTGTCTCTCTGTCTCTCCTCCCTTTCTCTCAATACCTCTGTCCCTGTCTCTCTCTCTCTCTCCCTCCCTTTCTCTCAATACTGCTGTCCCTGTCTCTCTGTCTCTCCCTCCCTTTCTGTCATCCCTCTCCCTGTGCCACTCCTCTCTCCAACACTCCCTCCATCTCCCCACCCCCACCCACACTCTCTCCCTCTCTATCTCTCTCTCTCTCTCTCTCCCTCCCTTTCTCTCAATACTGCTGTCCCTGTCTCTCTCTCTCTCCCTCCCTTTCTCTCAATACCCCTGTCCCTGTCTCTCTGTCTTTCTCCCTACCTTTCTCTCAATACTGCTGTCCCTGTCTCTCTCTCTCCCTCCCTTTCTCTCGATACTGCTGTCCCTGTCTCTCTGTCTCTCCTCCCTTTCTCTCAATACCTCTGTCCCTGTCTCTCTCTCTCTCTCCCTCCCTTTCTCTCAATACTGCTGTCCCTGTCTCTCTGTCTCTCCTCCCTTTCTCTCAATACTGCTGTCCCTGTCTCTCTGTCTCTCCCTCCCTTTCAGTCGTACCTCTCCCTGTGCCACTCCTCTCTCCAACACTCCCTCCATCTCCCCACCCCCACCCCCACTCTCTCCCCCTCTCCCCCTCTCTCTCTCTCTCTCGCTCTCTCTCTCTCTCTCTCTCTCTCTCTCTCTCTCTCTCTCTCTCTCCCTCTCTATCTCTCTCTCTCTCTCTCTCTCTCACTCTCTCCCTCCCTCTCTATCTCTCTCTCTCTCGCTCTCTCTCTCACACTCTCTCCCTCCCTCTCTCCTCTCTCCAACACTCCCTCCATCTCCCCACTCCCACCCCCACTCTTTCTCTCTCTCTCTCTCTCTCTCTCTCTCTCTCTCTCTCTCTCTCTCTCTCTCTCTCTCTCTCTCTCTCTGTGTCTCTCCCTATCTCTAGATGCCCTTTCTCAAAGTGCTAATCTCTCTCTTCCCTGTCCTTCTCTCTATCCCTCCCTATCGCTCCTTTCACTACACCTACTCTATATTCTCCCCTTCCAACCAAATCACTTTCCGACCCATTCCTATATCTCTCCACCCACACCTCTCTCACTCTCTCTTTCTGGCAGCCTCTGATGGCCAGGATGGGCTGTGAGCTGGGCTGTGGTGTGTTGGCTGTGGGCCAGTCAGTGGGGATTTATGGTCAGGGGTGTCTGTCAGGGACGAGCTCCTCACACCTCTGATAAAGCCATATCATCAGCAGGGGGCGACCAGCGTGGCACATTCATTACCACTTTACTCCTCCAACTGGTACTGCAAGGTGTGTGTGTGTGTGTGTGTGTGTGTGTGTGTGTGTGTGTGTGTGTGTGTGTGTGTGTGTTTGTCTGTGTGAGTGTGTGTGTTTAGCTAATCTATCTCTGGCCAGCAAAAGTATATTTTGGCCAGGGCCCCAGGCTCCCAGGGAGGTCTGGATGGACTGAGTAGACCTCCAGCTTAAGACTCCCTGCCACCGCACTGAAACCTTCAGGGTAAACCTAACATTCCTCAGCAGCTACACACCACTGCTTGGTCCTATTAAAACCCCCACAGCGCTATCAGTCCTGGGCAGCAGCCAGGATGCTAGGCTAAACTAAGCTAACAGTCGCCTACTGGGCAGATGGCAGGACTCTAAGCTTGGCTAAGCTAACAGTACTGGTCAGCAGGCAGGACGCTAGGCTATGTTAACAGTAACATACTAATGCTGTGGAGTCAGTCGTGATAATGCACAACGCTGACTGAGTTTATTCACATCAGGAAACAAGTCCTGCTATCTATCTCTCACGGGGAGATATGAAGGCTATCAGTGCTACACAGAGCCTGGGTAGATATGGACTGTGCACATGCTAGGTAGATATGGACTGTGCACATCCTGGGTAGATATGGACTGTGCACATCCTGGGTAGATATGGACAGTGCACATGCGGGGTAGATATGGACTGTGCACATAATGGGTAGATATGGACAGTGCACATGCGGGGTAGATATGGACTGTGCACATAATGGGTAGATATGGACAGTGCACATGCGGGGTAGATATGGACTGTGCACATAATGGGTAGATATGGACAGTGCACATGCGGGGTAGATGTGGACTGTGCACATAATGGGTAGATATGGACAGTGCACATGCGGGGTAGATGTGGACTGTGCACATAATGGGTAGATATGGACAGTGCACATGCGGGGTAGATATGGACTGTGCACATAATGGGTAGATATGTGTTATGTGTATGTAATATGAAGGAGTTTGTGAGTGTTTGTCTATGCATGACTTTAGGAGAGAGTCTGCAGACAATAAGTTGAGTTCTTTGTGTGTGTGTGA
The DNA here is from genome assembly GCF_045791955.1 of Oncorhynchus clarkii lewisi. NCBI lineage: Eukaryota > Metazoa > Chordata > Actinopteri > Salmoniformes > Salmonidae > Oncorhynchus > Oncorhynchus clarkii. Next base: position 31,001,022 of record NC_092173.1, on the reverse strand, counting down.
GTGTTTGTAGTATAACATTTCAACCCTTATGTCTTCATCAGGCATCCATATCCCAGGTGGGGGTGGAAGGTCAAATATATAGGGGCAGAACTCAGTCACATCACTTCTTGTAACAGGAGGTAGAAATACATAACATAGATTCACAATATCAACATTCAATGTATAAAAATGTATGACCATATACAAGGAATGTAAATGTGAATCCATATTTACTGTAATATATAATCAATAGAATTGAGGTCAGGGCTTTGTGATGGCCACTCCAATACCTTGACTTTGTTGTCCTTAAGCCATTTTGCCACAACTTTGGAAGTATGCTTGAGGTGATTGTCCATTTGGAAGACCCATTTGCGACCAAGCTTTAACTTCCTGACTGATGTCTTGAGACGTTGCTTAAATTTATCCACGTAATTTTCCTTCCTCATGAAGCCATCTTTTTTGTGAAGTGCACCAATCCCTCCTGCAGCAAAGCACCCCCACAATATGATGCTGCCACCCCTGTGCTTCACAGTTGGGATGGTGTTCTTTGGCTTGCAAGCATCCCCCTTTTTCCTCCATGCATAACGATATCTGTTCTATTTGTATACTTCGACCAGGGCGTGACAGTATGACCCTTATTTTATAGATAAAAATTCCCTTAACAAGGACATTTCTCCAAAAGGTATGATTTTTGTCCCCATGTGCAGTTGCAAACTGCAGTCTGGCTTTTTTATGGCAGTTTTGGAGCAGTGGTTTCTTCCTTGCTGTGCGGCTTTTCAGGTTATGTCGATATAGGACTCGTTTTACTGTGGATATAGATACTTTTGTACCTGTTTCCTCCAGCATCTTCACAAGGTCCTTTGCTGTTGTTCTGAGAATGATTTGCACTTTTCGCAACAAAGTACGTTCCACTTTAGGAGACAGAACACGCCTCCTTCCTGAGCGGTATGACGGCTGCGTGGTCCCATGGTGTTTATACTTGCGTACTATTGTTTGTACAGATGAACGTGGTACCTTCAGGCATTTGGAAATTGCTCCCAAGGAAGAACCAGACTTGTGGAGGTCTACAATTTTTTATCTGAGGTCTTGGCTGATTTCTTTAGATTTTTCCATGATGTCAAGCAAGGTTTAAAGCTAGGCCTTGAAATACATCCACAGGTACACCTTCCAATTGACTCAAATGATGTCAATTAGCCTATCAGAAGCTTCTAAAGCCATGACATAATTTTCTGGAATTTTCCAAGCTGTTTAAAGGTACAGTCAACTTAGTGTATCTAAAGTTCTGACCCACTGGAATAGTGATACAGTGAATTATAAGTGAAGTAATCTGTCTGTAAACAACTGTTGGAAAAATTACTTGTGTCATGCAAAAAGTAGATGTCCTAACCGATTTGCCAAAACTGTAGTTTGTTAAGATGAAAATTGTGGAGAGGTTGAAAAACGAGTTTTAATGACTCCAACTCAATTGTATGTAAACTTCCGACTTCAATATATATATATAGAATATATATATATATATATATATATATATATACATATATATATATTCACACAATATTCAATTGTGAAGGCTTTCCTCTAGATGTTTGAAGATTGCTGCGGGGACTTGCTTCCATGAATTAAGCCAGAAGAGCATTGGTGAGGTCGTGCACTGATGTTGGGCGATTATTAGGCCTGGCTCGCGGTCAGTGTTCCAATTCATACCAAAGGTTTTCAATGGGGTTAAGTTCAGGGCTGTATGCAGGTCAGTCAAGTTCTTCCACACTGGTCTCGACAAACCATTTCTGTATGGACCTCGCTTTGTGCACGGGGCACTGTCATGCTGAAAAAGGAAAGATCTTTCCCCAAACTGTTCCCACAAAGTTGGAAGAACAGAATTGTCTAGAATGTCATTGTATGCTATAGTGTTAAGATTTCTCTTCACTGGAACTAAGGGGCCTAGCCCGAACCATGAAAAACAGCCCCAGATCATTATTCCTCCTCCACCAAACTTTACAGTTGGCACTAGGCATTCGGGCAGATAGCGTTCTCCTGGCATCCGCCAAACCCCGATTCGTCTGTCAGACTACCAGATGGTGAAGCGTGATTCATCACTCCAAATAACTAGTTTCCACTGTTCCAGAGCTTTACACCACACCACCTGACGCTTGGCATTGCGCATGGTGATCTTAGGCTTGTGTGCGGCTGCTTTTTACCACCTGTTTCAGGAAGTGATGTCAATGAGTACTGCCCCTATATATAGGACCTTCCAACCCATCTGGGATATGGATGCATGATGAAGACCTATGGGATGAATCATTGTCAAAACATTGTTATAAAACAATTACCTATTTTTATTGTTCATGATTTCACCTACATCTCCAGCACCTGCAAAAAGTAGCAGGATGTGCCTATGTTCTGCAGCTTTTGTGTGTGTGTTTGAACATGTATTGTGTATATTATGTGTGTATGTCTCTGTTTTGCCTCATACCAACACAGCAGATGTGTTGGCCATTGTCTCCCTTGTCTCATTCACCAGGTGTTGAGCTAGAGTGTGAAAAGCATGTGTGTGTGTGTGTGTGTGTGTGTGTGTGTGTGTGTGTGTGTGTGTGTGTGTGTGTGTGTGTGTGTGTGTGTGTGTGTGTGTGTGTGTGTGTGTGTGTGTGTGTGCGTGCGTGTGTTTGTGTGTGTGTGAGCTTGTATCATAGCCATCTGGTAAGCATTAAAGACCAGTAAAACTCAGGTTCGCATCTCATTTTCATAACTGGAGGTTTTAATTAATGGGGAAACATTGATTATTTCCTGTTTATTCCGGAGCATAATTGAATGAGACTGCCATGAATTGGGTGGAAGTGTTGTAATGTGTGATGAATGTGCTGGTTCATTGGGGGTGAAGGAAGAGGAGAGCTAAAGTGTCTCCTAGTCTCCTATAGATCTAAGCATGATTAAGTCTCATTAGAGTCTCGCTGCTAATAGGTAAGCCAGGGATCAGTGATGATTTAAACAACACAACATAGTGTTACCACAGGTCAGCTGCTGATGACTGATTTAAACAGCACAATGTAGTGTTACCACAGGTCAGCTGCTGATGACTGATTTAAACAGCACAATGTAGTGTTACCACAGGTCAGCTGCTGATGACTGATTTAAACAACACAATGTAGTGTTACCACAGGTCAGCTGCTGATGACTGATTTAAACAACACAATGTAGTGTTACCACAGGTCAGCTGCTGATGACTGATTTAAACAACACAATGTAGTGTTACCACTGGTCAGCTGATGATTACTGATGATTTAAACAACACAACATAGTGTTACCACAGGTCAGCTGCTGATGACTGATTTAAACAACACAATGTAGTGTTACCACAGGTCAGCTGCTGATGACTGATTTAAACAACACAACATAATGTTACTACAGGTCAGCTGCTGATGACTGATTTAAACAACACAATGTAGTGTTACCACAGGTCAGCTGCTGATGACTGATTTTAAAAAAACAATGTAGTGTTACCACAGGTCAGCTGCTGATGACTGATTTAAACAACACAATGTAGTGTTACCATAGTTAAGCTGCTGATGACTGATTTAAACAACACAATGTAGTGTTACCACAGGTCAGCTGCTGATGACTGATTTAAAAAAAACAATGTAGTGTTACCACAGGTCAGCTGCTGATGACTGATTTTAAAAAAACAATGTAGCGTTACCACAGGTCAGCTGCTCATCACTGATGATATAAACAACACAGTGTAGTTTTACCACAGGTCAGCTGCTGATTACTGATGATTAAAAAACACAACATAGTGTTACCACAGGTCAGCTGCTGATCACTGATGATTTAAGCAACACAACGTAGTGTTACCACAGGTCAGCTGCTGATTACTGATAATTTAAACAACACAATGTAGTGTTACCACAGGTCAGCTGCTGATGACTGATGAGTTGAACAACCCTGTTGCATGTTGTGATAGGTCATCAGAGGATGTCTGGTGACTGGAACGACATCACTGAATTTTGTTGTATATGTTTCCTGAGGATAGTCTAAACTGAGTGAGTACCCTGTTGTACTGTACAAGTCAAACTCCAACACCAACGACTGACCACAAAACCAAATCACTTTCAGACAGATTCACTGAAGACAATAGATTTAAAGCAATTTGTATTTTAATCCGGACCATTTAGGAGATAGATTGGAATGAAACAAATGAAAAGTGCCTCATAGTGTTTTGTCAGTTGTTCCGTTTAATTAATCCACTTTCCCAGCACAGCAGCTAAAGAAACACTCTACCACACAGACAGAATGTTAACAGCTACCTACCACACAGACAGAATGTTTACAGCTACCTACCACACAGACAGAATGTTAACAGCTACCTACCACACAGACAGAATGTTAACAGCTAACTACCACATAGACAGAATATTAACAGCTACCTACCACTCAGACAGAATGTTAACAGCTACCTACCACACAGACAGAATGTTAACAGCTACCTACCACATAGACAGAATGTTAACAGCTACCTACCACACAGACAGAATGTTAACAGCTACCTACCACACAGACAGAATGTTTACAGCTACCTACCACACAGACAGAATGTTAACAGCTACCTACCACACAGACAGAATGTTTACAGCTACCTACCACACAGACAGAATGTTTACAGCTACCTACCACACTAACAGAATGTTAACAGCTACCTACCACACAGACAGAATGTTAACAGCTACCTACCACACAGACAGAATGTTTACAGCTACCTACCACACAGACAGAATGTTAACAGCTACCTACCACATAGACAGAATGTTAACAGCTACCTACCACATAGACAGAATGTTAACAGCTACCTACCACATAGACAGAATGTTAACAGCTACCTACCACACAGTCAGAATGTTAACAGCTACCTACCACACAGACAGAATGTTAACAGCTACCTACCACAAAGACAGAATGTTTACAGCTACCTACCACACAGACATAATGTTAACAGCTACCTACCACACAGACAGAATGTTAACAGCTACCTACCACACAGACAGAATGTTAACAGCTACCTACCACATAGACAGAATGTTAACAGCTACCTACCACACAGACAGAATGTTAACAGCTACCTACCACACAGACAAAATGTTAACAGCTACCTACCACATAGACAGAATGTTAACAGCTACCTACCACACAGACAGAATGTTAACAGCTACCTACCACACAGACAGAATGTTAACAGCTACCTACCACATAGACAGAATGTTAACAGCTACCTACCACATAGACAGAATGTTAACAGCTACCTACCACACAGACAGAATGTTTACAGCTACCTACCACACATACAGAATGTTAACAGCTACCTACCACACAGACAGAATGTTAACAGCTACCTACCACACAGACAGAATGTTAACAGCTACCTACCACACAGACAGAATGTTAACAGCTACCTACCACACAGACAGAATGTTAACAGCTACCTACCACACAGACAGAATGTTAACAGCTACCTACCACACAGACAGAATGTTAACAGCTACCTACCACATAGACAGAATGTTAACAGCTACCTACCACACAGACAGAATGTTAACAGCTACCTACCACACAGACAGAATGTTTACAGCTACCTACCACACAGACAGAATGTTAACAGCTACCTACCACACAGACAGAATGTTAACAGCTACCTACCACACAGACAGAATGTTAACAGCTACCTACCACACAGACAGAATGTTAACAGCTACCTACCACATAGACAGAATGTTAACAGCTACCTACCACACAGACAGAATGTTAACAGCTACCTACCACACAGACAGAATGTTAACAGCTACCTACCACACAGACAGAATGTTAACAGCTACCTACCACACAGACAGAATGTTAACAGCTACCTACCACACATACAGAATGTTAACAGCTACCTACCACACAGACAGAATGTTAACAGCTACCTACCACACAGACAGAATGTTAACAGCTACCTACCACACAGACAGAATGTTAACAGCTACCTACCACACAGACAGAATGTTAACAGCTACCTACCACACAGACAGAATGTTAACAGCTACCTACCACACATACAGAATGTTAACAGCTACCTACCACACAGACAGAATGTTTACAGCTCCATACAAGCGAACAAACACACAACTGTAACTCACAGTCACAGCTATAGGGAGGACAGTCGGCTGCATGGGTAAAACCCATTAATCTCAGACTCGTTTAATCAGCCAACAGCCAGGCCCACTAGTGGATTTATATGTGTGTGTGTGCTCCTCACCACTCGCCCAGAGGTGATTACTAACCCTGATCTACTGTGGTGGAGGAAGCGACACAGAGACCTTGTCTGTTCCATAGAGTTATTCTTGTGTTTTTGTTTCTCTCTCTATATATTTCTCTTACTACTTATTTTTCACTGCTCCTCCCACATCTTTCTCTTCCTGCCCGAACCTTCTGGAGAACTATGATATGCACATTGTTCATAGCACACTAACACAACTAGAGAAGCTGATAATAGATCATCATCAAACCCTTTATTGGGGAAATCAGCTGGAGTTAATTCTCGGCTGCAACAAAAGCCTGCACACCAAGTACAGGTCTCCAAAATCAGAATTGAAAATCAACGTGCAGAACGGTCAATGAAAATCTACTGTAGCCTACTTTTATGGAAATAACCCCAATAGCCAGCTTGTCTACGCCCCACTGTGATAAAGCAATAGAAACAGTAAAGAAATCTAATTTTCATGAAGGGAGGGCAAGCTCCTCGGTACAGCCCACTGTGCAAGCACTCATTACTGACAAGGACAGAGAGAGGGAGGGAATGAGAGAGGAAGAGAGAGAGAGAGAGAGTACAGTCAGAAAGAGAGGGGAATAAGAAGTAGAGAGAGAGGGAGAAAGAGAGAGAGAGCACAGTCAAGGAGAGAGATGAGACAGAGTAGATGGAGAGAGGAGAGGTAGAGATAGTGTGGAGCACAGCAACTGACACAGCTAGAGAGCAGAGAAGGAGTGAGGAGGAGGAAGAGAAGCAAGAGAAAGAAAAAGAGGATCACCAAAACAAGAAATGTCAAGAAAGTGAAAGAAGGGCAAACTGAGGGGGTGTGAACCGCTGAGCAAATAGTCTCTGTATATGATGCGGTGAGCACAGAGAGAGAAGGAAAAAGAGAGTGAGAGAGAAAGAGAAAGAGAGAAGCAGTGGCAGTCCACTTCCCTGATGCTCTCTACCCCCGGCTGTTAAATAAATTATCAGGTGGTACTGGGGGACTGTAGGGGTGCTGCGGGTGGAGGGATGGAAGGGGGTATAAAATATACTATCCCACGTGTGAACCTCCGGCTGAGGCTTCAGCACCACCAGATGGCCCCCTTGTCCCCTGGGCCTGCGTCAGAGCACTCCCTGAGGGAGATCTAGCAGTAGTGCAGGTCTGAGGGCATTCCTGTGCATTCACACTGAAGTACATACAGTCTATCTCTTTCTCTCTCTCTCTCTCTCTCTCTCTCTCTCTCTCTCTCTCTCTCTCTCTCTCAATTCAATTCAATTCAAGGGACTTTATTGGCATGGGAAACATATGTTTACATTCTCTTTGTCGCTCTCTCTCTTTCGCTCTCTATCTCTCTCTCTGTATCTGGGTGTGATTGTGTGCGACTTGTTTTGTGTGTGTGTGTGCGACTTGTTTTCTGTGTGTGTGGGAAACGTGTTTTGTGTGTGTGTGTGTGTGAGAGAGAGCGAGAGAGAGAGATAAACAGAACTGCGACAGAGAATAAGTGCGTATGTGTGTGTGTGTGTGTGCGTGCATGTGGTTTCAAAATTGCATTTTCTTTTCTTTCTCGGCTCTTGGCACATTCATGGAGGTTAAATCAGTCAGTCTTTTACAGTTGATAGATTTTCCTGTGAGGCATCAGCAAATTACCAGGACCGCACAAGAGCTGGTCAATAAAGACTGTATTAAATAGAGAACCAGCAACTCCCAGGTGGAACCTACATCAGTCAAACACCCACTGTCTGCCTGCCTGCCCTTTATCTGAACTAGACAGAAACTACATTACTGTTCTTATTCTCTTTCTTCATCTGTCTTTTTACAAACACACTCTCTGTATCATACACACTCTCTGTATCATACACACTCTCTGTATCATGCATACTCTCTGTATCATACACACTCTCTGTATCATACATACTCTCTGTATCATACACACTCTCTGTATCATACACACTCTCTGTATCATACACACTTTCTGTATCATACACACTCTCTGTATCATACACACTCTCTGTATCATACACACTCTCTGTATCATACACACTCTCTGTATCATGCATACTCTCTGTATCATACACACTCTCTGTATCATACATACTCTCTGTATCATACACACTCTCTGTATCATACACACTCTCTGTATCATACACACTTTCTGTATCATACACACTCTCTGTATCATACACACTCTCTGTATCATACACACTCTCTGTATCATACACACTCTCTGTATCATACACACTCTCTGTATCATACACACTCTCTGTATCATACACACTCTCTGTATCATACACACTCTCTGTTCCTCCCTCTCTCTCTCTCTCCCTCCCCCCCCCTCTCTCTCTCTCTCTCTCTCTCTCTTTCTCTCTCTCTCTCTCTTTCTCTCTCTCTCTCACTCTCTCTCTCTCTCTCTCTCTCTCAAGGGAGAAAGGTCACCCCCCCATTTTAGTTTGTTTGTCACTAATTACATATATTAGACCTATCAAGTTCACAAGAAAATGGTTTAAAACACAATTTTTTTGTTGCTGCAATAATTAAAATATATCAACAACAGAACACAACCGAACACATGTTAGATTACTCTGAAAGATCACAAGACAACTCATAAACACTATCCAAAACCACATATCAACAGCCAAACAGAAACTGTATACTGAAGTAGAAACAATGTCCACAGGCACAGACTGAACCCTATGATATACTAGGACAGTCGGTCACATGGTGCTGGCAAAGATAAATAGACATAGCCTGGGGGTTCTATTCAGTCTGCATTGTAAAGCGTTACAGATTGTGCGATAGAAATTAAAAAGGTAATTTCTGATTGAGCCGACACATACAGCATTTAACGTGAATGCAGTCTCCACTAAAGCGGGAACTTTGCCTTTAACTTTAAATAAGGCTAAACTTCCACCATACGGATTGAATGGAGCCCTAGGGCTTTGTGTGTTTCATACAGTCAACAACATGTTGCTACTGTCTACAGCAACTCAACTGCTTTTAGATGTGACACAGCCTCAGAAACCACTGAAGCTTCACCGTCCATCAACTCATCAGTAAGAGAGTGCTTGTTTAAAGCCAAACACCAAAAATCTTTAAAGGCAAATTTTTACCCTAGATCAAATGAGGTTCATTAAAGTACATACAGTATATCCTACAAGCACCTTTCCCAGTTGGAGTAAGTCTCCTTTCATGATCTAAACACATTTAGGTGAGATCCGAGGACGGTAGTGATGAGCGCGCTTGAGGCAAATGTACTCCATGGTGTGAGGTGATTTGAGGCTAGACTGTGGTAATCTGTATTCTGATTCAGTCTATGTATCAGGGGTAGACTGACAGAGATGGGATTAAATCTGGTCAATGCAGTTAGTGTGTATTTCGTTTTAAAGGATTATATTAAGTTAACATGATAATTCCTACATGGTTTAAGCATTAGCGTTTGTCATAAGGTCGTTTCTCAACAATACGCACACACACATATAGGCACATACACACACACCGGAGGAGGCTCGTGGGAGGCACTGTAGAGGGACGAGCTCATTGTAAAGACTGGAATGGAATAAATGGAGCAGACTGAAACATGTGGTTTTGTTTCTATGTTTGATGTGTTTGATACTGTTCCATTTATTCCATTCCAGTCTTTACAATGAGCCCATCCTCCTATAGCTCCTTCCACCAGCCTCCTCTGACACACACGCACACCCTCCTAGCTGACCTTTAGAATAATGTGATGGTGTCCTCTGGGATGTTGTTTTGTTCGAGCTAATTGCCACTGATAACGTGATGAATCCCACATAATGTGAACTGATTATCTGACAGTCAGGGTTGAGGCTGAGGCTTAATAAACCATTACCAAAACAAACAACACTTTCACTTTCACACCCACACACACACACACACACACACACACACACACACACACACACACACACACACACACACACACACACACACACACACACACACACACACACACACACACACAGAAACTGTCTTTCCCTGGAATTCATGACAGAGATTGCTGAGCATCTCTTCCTGCAAGCCTCCAATGTTGGCCTTGGCTCTGCGTCAGTTGATTGGCAGTTTAAAGAGGTAGAGCTGATCGTGAAAGACGAAAAAGGTCTATGCAATTACTGTAATGTAACACAGAGGTGTGTAGGTGTGCATGAGAGAGAGAGGGAGAGACAGAAATGAGAGAACAAATAGAGATGTAATTTGAAAAGCGAGTTAGTTGTATGTCATTTTAAGTAGTAACAGGGTGAAGGGATTGTATGTAATATTAAGTAGTAACAGAGTGAAGCAGTAACAGAGTGAAGGGGTTGTATGTAATATTAAGTAGTAACAGGGTGAAGGGGTTGTATGTAATATTAAGTAGTAACAGAGTGAAGGGGTTGTATGTAATATTAAGTAGTAACAGAGTGAAGGGGTTGTATGTAATATTAAGTAGTAACAGAGTGAAGGGGTTGTATGTAATATTAAGTAGTAACAGAGTGAAGGGGTTGTATGTAATATTAAGTAGTAACAGGGTGAAGGGGTTGTATGTAATATTAAGTAGTAACAGAGTGAAGGGGTTGTATGTAATATTAAGTAGTAACAGAGTGAAGGGGTTGTATGTAATATTAAGTAGTAACAGTGTGAAGGGTTGTATGTAATATTAAGTAGTAACAGAGTGAAGGGGTTGTATGTAATATTAAGCAGTAACAGAGTGAAGGGGTTGTATGTAATATTAAGTAGTAACAGAGTGAAGGGGTTGTATGTAATATTAAGTAGTAACAGAGTGAAGCAGTAACAGAGTGAAGGGGTTGTATGTAATATTAAGCAGTGACAGAGTGAAGCAGTAACAGAGTGAAGGGGTTGTATGTAATATTAAGTAGTAACAGGGTGAAGGGGTTGTATGTAATATTAAGTAGTAACAGAGTGAAGGGGTTGTATGTAATATTAAGTAGTAACAGAGTGAAGCAGTAACAGAGTGAAGGGGTTGTATGTAATATTAAGCAGTAACAGAGTGAAGGGGTTGTATGTAATATTAAGCAGTAACAGAGTGAAGCAGTAACAGAGTGAAGGGGTTGTATGTAATATTAAGTAGTAACAGAGTGAAGGGGTTGTATGTACTATTAAGCAGTAACAGAGTGAAGGGGTTGTATGTAATATTAAGTAGTAACAGAGTGAAGGGGTTGTATGTAATATTAAGTAGTAACAGAGTGAAGGGGTTGTATGTAATATTAAGCAGTAACAGAGTGAAGGGGTTGTATGTAATATTAAGTAGTAACAGAGTGAAGGGGTTGTATGTAATATTAAGCAGTAACAGAGTGAAGCAGTAACAGAGTGAAGGGGTTGTATGTAATATTAAGTAGTAACAGAGTGAAGGGGTTGTATGTAATATTAAGCAGTAACAGAGTGAAGGGGTTGTATGTAATATTAAGTAGTAACAGAGTGAAGGGATTGTATGTAATATTAAGTAGTAACAGAGTGAAGGGGTTGTATGTAATATTAAGTAGTAACAGAGTGAAGCAGTAACAGAGTGAAGGGGTTGTATGTAATATTAAGTAGTAACAGAGTGAAGGGGTTGTATGTAATATTAAGTAGTAACAGAGTGAAGCAGTAACAGAGTGAAGGGGTTTTATGTAATATTAAGCAGTGACAGAGTGAAGGGGTTGTATGTAATATTAAGCAGTAACAGAGTGAAGGGGTTGTATGTAATATTAAGTAGTAACAGAGTGAAGGGGTTGTATGTAATATTAAGTAGTAACAGAGTGAAGGGGTTGTATGTAATATTAAGTAGTAACAGAGTGAAGGGGTTGTATGTAATATTAAGTAGTAACAGAGTGAAGGGGTTGTATGTAATATTAAGTAGTAACAGAGTGAAGCAGTAACAGAGTGAAGGGGTTGTATGTAATATTAAGCAGTGACAGAGTGAAGCAGTAACAGAGTGAAGGGGTTGTATGTAATATTAAGTAGTAACAGGGTGAAGGGGTTGTATGTAATATTAAGTAGTAACAGGGTGAAGGGGTTGTATGTAATATTAAGTAGTAACAGAGTGAAGGGGTTGTATGTAATATTAAGTAGTAACAGAGTGAAGCAGTAACAGAGTGAAGGGGTTGTATGTAATATTAAGTAGTAACAGAGTGAAGTAGTAACAGAGTGAAGGGGTTGTATGTAATATTATGCAGTAACAGAGTGAAGGGGTTGTATGTAATATTAAGTAGTAACAGAGTGAAGCAGGAACAGAGTGAAGGGGTTGTAGGTAATATTAAGTAGTAACAGAGTGAAGGGGTTGTATGTAATATTAAGTAGTAACAGAGTGAAGCAGTAACAGAGTGAAGGGGTTGTATGTAATATTAAGTAGTAACAGAGTGAAGTAGTAACAGAGTGAAGGGGTTGTATGTAATATTAAGCAGTAACAGAGTGAAGGGGTTGTATGTAATATTAAGTAGTAACAGAGTGAAGGGGTTGTATGTAATATTAAGTAGTAACAGAGTGAAGCAGTAACAGAGTGAAGGGGTTGTATGTAATATTAAGTAGTAACAGAGTGAAGAGGTTGTATGTAATATTAAGTAGTAACAGAGTGAAGAGGTTGTATGTAACTTTAAGTAGTAACAGAGTGAAGGGGTTGTATGTAATATTAAGTAGTAACAGAGTGAAGGGATTGTATGTAATATTAAGTAGTAACAGAGTGAAGGGGTTGTATGTAATATTAAGTAGTAACAGAGTGAAGCAGTAACAGAGTGAAGGGGTTGTATGTAATATTAAGTAGTAACAGAGTGAAGTAGTAACAGAGTGAAGGGGTTGTATGTAATATTAAGCAGTAACAGAGTGAAGGGGTTGTATGTAATATTAAGTAGTAACAGAGTGAAGCAGTAACAGAGTGAAGGGGTTGTAGGTAATATTAAGTAGTAACAGAGTGAAGGGGTTGTATGTAATATTAAGTAGTAACAGAGTGAAGCAGTAACAGAGTGAAGGGGTTGTAGGTAATATTAAGCAGTAACAGAGTGAAGGGGTTGTATGTAATATTAAGTAGTAACAGGGTGAAGGGGTTGTATGTAATATTAAGTAGTAACAGAGTGAAGGGGTTGTATGTAATATTAAGTAGTAACAGAGTGAAGGGGTTGTATGTAATATTAAGCAGTAACAGAGTGAAGGGGTTGTATGTAATATTAAGTAGTAACAGAGTGAAGGGGTTGTATGTAATATTAAGTAGTAACAGAGTGAAGCAGTAACAGAGTGAAGGGGTTGTATGTAATATTAAGCAGTGACAGAGTGAAGCAGTAACAGAGTGAAGGGGTTGTATGTAATATTAAGTAGTAACAGGGTGAAGGGGTTGTATGTAATATTAAGTAGTAACAGAGTGAAGGGGTTGTATGTAATAATAAGTAGTAACAGAGTGAAGCAGTAACAGAGTGAAGGGGTTGTATGTAATATTAAGCAGTAACAGAGTGAAGGGGTTGTATGTAATATTAAGCAGTAACAGAGTGAAGCAGTAACAGAGTGAAGGGGTTGTATGTAATATTAAGTAGTAACAGAGTGAAGGGGTTGTATGTAATATTAAGCAGCAACAGAGTGAAGGGGTTGTATGTAATATTAAGTAGTAACAGGGTGAAGGGGTTGTATGTAATATTAAGTAGTAACAGAGTGAAGGGGTTGTATGTAATAATAAGTAGTAACAGAGTGAAGCAGTAACAGAGTGAAGGGGTTGTATGTAATATTAAGCAGTAACAGAGTGAAGGGGTTGTATGTAATATTAAGCAGTAACAGAGTGAAGCAGTAACAGAGTGAAGGGGTTGTATGTAATATTAAGTAGTAACAGAGTGAAGGGGTTGTATGTAATATTAAGCAGCAACAGAGTGAAGGGGTTGTATGTAATATTAAGTAGTAACAGAGTGAAGGGGTTGTATGTAATATTAAGTAGTAACAGAGTGAAGGGGTTGTATGTAATATTAAGCAGTAACAGAGTGAAGGGGTTGTATGTAATATTAAGTAGTAACAGAGTGAAGGGGTTGTATGTAATATTAAGCAGTAACAGAGTGAAGCAGTAACAGAGTGAAGGGGTTGTATGTAATATTAAGTAGTAACAGAGTGAAGGGGTTGTATGTAATATTAAGCAGTAACAGAGTGAAGGGGTTGTATGTAATATTAAGCAGTAACAGAGTGAAGGGGTTGTATGTAATATTAAGTAGTAACAGAGTGAAGGGGTTGTATGTAATATTAAGTAGTAACAGAGTGAAGCAGTAACAGAGTGAAGGGGTTGTATGTAATATTAAGTAGTAACAGAGTGAAGAGGTTGTATGTAATATTAAGTAGTAACAGAGTGAAGAGGTTGTATGTAACTTTAAGTAGTAACAGAGTGAAGGGGTTGTATGTAATATTAAGTAGTAACAGAGTGAAGGGATTGTATGTAATATTAAGTAGTAACAGAGTGAAGGGGTTGTATGAAATATTAAGTAGTAACAGAGTGAAGTAGTAACAGAGTGAAGGGGTTGTATGTAATATTAAGCAGTAACAGAGTGAAGGGGTTGTATGTAATATTAAGTAGTAACAGAGTGAAGCAGTAACAGAGTGAAGGGGTTGTAGGTAATATTAAGTAGTAACAGAGTGAAGGGGTTGTATGTAATATTAAGTAGTAACAGAGTGAAGCAGTAACAGAGTGAAGGGGTTGTAGGTAATATTAAGCAGTAACAGAGTGAAGGGATTGTATGTAATATTAAGTAGTAACAGAGTGAAGGGGTTGTATGTAATATTAAGTAGTAACAGAGTGAAGTAGTAACAGAGTGAAGGGGTTGTATGTAATATTAAGCAGTAACAGAGTGAAGGGGTTGTATGTAATATTAAGTAGTAACAGAGTGAAGCAGTAACAGAGTGAAGGGGTTGTAGGTAATATTAAGTAGTAACAGAGTGAAGGGGTTGTATGTAATATTAAGTAGTAACAGAGTGAAGCAGTAACAGAGTGAAGGGGTTGTAGGTAATATTAAGCAGTAACAGAGTGAAGGGGTTGTATGTAATATTAAGTAGTAACAGGGTGAAGGGGTTGTATGTAATATTAAGTAGTAACAGAGTGAAGGGGTTGTATGTAATATTAAGTAGTAACAGAGTGAAGGGGTTGTATGTAATATTAAGCAGTAACAGAGTGAAGGGGTTGTATGTAATATTAAGTAGTAACAGAGTGAAGGGGTTGTATGTAATATTAAGTAGTAACAGAGTGAAGCAGTAACAGAGTGAAGGGGTTGTATGTAATATTAAGCAGTGACAGAGTGAAGCAGTAACAGAGTGAAGGGGTTGTATGTAATATTAAGTAGTAACAGGGTGAAGGGGTTGTATGTAATATTAAGTAGTAACAGAGTGAAGGGGTTGTATGTAATATTAAGTAGTAACAGAGTGAAGCAGTAACGGAGTGAAGGGGTTGTATGTAATATTAAGCAGTAACAGAGTGAAGGGGATGTATGTAATATTAAGCAGTAACAGAGTGAAGCAGTAACAGAGTGAAGGGGTTGTATGTAATATTAAGTAGTAACAGAGTGAAGGGGTTGTATGTAATATTAAGCAGTAACAGAGTGAAGGGGTTGTATGTAATATTAAGTAGTAACAGAGTGAAGGGGGTGTATGTAATATTAAGTAGTAACAGAGTGAAGGGGTTGTATGTAATATTAAGCAGTAACAGAGTGAAGGGGTTGTATGTAATATTAAGTAGTAACAGAGTGAAGGGGTTGTATGTAATATTAAGCAGTAACAGAGTGAAGCAGTAACAGAGTGAAGGGGTTGTATGTAATATTAAGTAGTAACAGAGTGAAGGGGTTGTATGTAATATTAAGCAGTAACAGAGTGAAGGGGTTGTATGTAATATTAAGTAGTAACAGAGTGAAGGGGTTGTATGTAATATTAAGTAGTAACAGAGTGAAGGGGTTGTATGTAATATTAAGTAGTAACAGAGTGAAGCAGTAACAGAGTGAAGGGGTTGAATGTAATATTAAGTAGTAACAGAGTGAAGGGGTTGTATGTAATATTAAGTAGTAACAGAGTGAAGCAGTAACAGAGTGAAGGGGTTGTATGTAATATTAAGCAGTGACAGAATGAAGGGGTTGTGTGTAATATTAAGCAGTAACAGAGTGAAGGGGTTGTATGTAATATTAAGTAGTAACAGAGTGAAGGGGTTGTATGTAATATTAAGTAGTAACAGAGTGAAGGGGTTGTATGTAATATTAAGCAGTAACAGAGTGAAGGGGTTGTATGTAATATTAAGTAGTAACAGAGCGAAGGGGTTGTATGTAATATTAAGTAGTAACAGAGTGAAGAAGTTGTATGTAATATTAAGTAGTAACAGAGTGAAGAAGTAACAGAGTGAAGGGGTTGTATGTAATATTAAGTAGTAACAGAGTGAAGCAGTAACAGAGTGAAGGGGTTGTATGTAATATTAAGTAGTAACAGAGTGAAGGGGTTGTATGTAATATTAAGTAGTAACAGAGTGAAGCAGTAACAGAGTGAAGGGGTTGTATGTAATATTAAGCAGTAACAGAGTGAAGGGGTTGTATGTAATATTAAGCAGTAACAGAGTGAAGCAGTAACAGAGTGAAAGGGTTGTATGTAATATTAAGCAGTAACAGAGTGAAGGGGTTGTATGTAATATTAAGTAGTAACAGAGTGAAGGGGTTGTATGTAATATTAAGTAGTAACAGAGTGAAGGGGTTGTATGTAATATTAAGTAGTAACAGAGTGAAGAAGTAACAGAGTGAAGGGGTTGTATGTAATATTAAGTAGTAACAGAGTGAAGCAGTAACAGAGTGAAGGGGTTGTATGTAATATTAAGTAGTAACAGAGTGAAGGGGTTGTATGTAATATTAAGTAGTAACAGAGTGAAGCAGTAACAGAGTGAAGGGGTTGTATGTAATATTAAGCAGTAACAGAGTGAAGGGGTTGTATGTAATATTAAGTAGTAACAGAGTGAAGGGGTTGTATGTAATATTAAGTAGTAACAGAGTGAAGGGGTTGTATGTAATATTAAGTAGTAACAGAGTGAAGGGGTTGTATGTAACATTAAGTAGTAACAGAGTGAAGGGGTTGTATGTAATATTAAGTAGTAACAGAGTGAAGCAGTAACAGAGTGAAGGGGTTGTATGTAATATTAAGCGGTGACAGAGTGAAGCAGTAACAGAGTGAAGGGGTTGTATGTAATATTAAGTAGTAACAGGGTGAAGGGGTTGTATGTAATATTAAGTAGTAACAGGGTGAAGGGGTTGTATGTAATATTAAGTAGTAACAGAGTGAAGGGGTTGTATGTAATATTAAGTAGTAACAGAGTGAAGTAGTAACAGAGTGAAGGGGTTGTATGTAATATTAAGCAGTAACAGAGTGAAGAGGTTGTATGTAATATTAAGTAGTAACAGAGTGAAGCAGTAACAGAGTGAAGGGGTTGTAGGTACTATTAAGTAGTAACAGAGTGAAGGGGTTGTATGTAATATTAAGTAGTAACAGAGTGAAGCAGTAACAGAGTGAAGGGGTTGTATGTAATATTAAGCAGTAACAGAGTGAAGGGGTTGTATGTAATATTAAGCAGTAACAGAGTGAAGCAGTAACAGAGTGAAAGGGTTGTATGTAATATTAAGTAGTAACAGAGTGAAGGGGTTGTATGTACTATTAAGCAGTAACAGAGTGAAGGGGTTGTATGTAATATTAAGTAGTAACAGAGTGAAGGGGTTGTATGTAATATTAAGTAGTAACAGAGTGAAGGGGTTGTATGTAATATTAAGCAGTAACAGAGTGAAGGGGTTGTATGTAATATTAAGTAGTAACAGAGTGAAGGGGTTGTATGTAATATTAAGCAGTAACAGAGTGAAGCAGTAACAGAGTGAAGGGGTTGTATGTAATATTAAGTAGTAACAGAGTGAAGGGGTTGTATGTAATATTAAGCAGTAACAGAGTGAAGGGGTTGTATGTAATATTAAGTAGTAACAGAGTGAAGGGGTTGTATGTAATATTAAGTAGTAACAGAGTGAAGGGGTTGTATGTAATATTAAGTAGTAACAGAGTGAACCAGTAACAGAGTGAAGGGGTTGTATGTAATATTAAGTAGTAACAGAGTGAAGGGGTTGTATGTAATATTAAGTAGTAACAGAGTGAAGCAGTAACAGAGTGAAGGGGTTGTATGTAATATTAAGCAGTGACAGAGTGAATGGGTTGTATGTAATATTAAGCAGTAACAGAGTGAAGGGGTTGTATGTAATATTAAGTAGTAACAGAGTGAAGGGGTTGTATGTAATATTAAGTAGTAACAGAGTGAAGGGGTTGTATGTAATATTAAGTAGTAACAGAGTGAAGGGGTTGTATGTAACATTAAGTAGTAACAGAGTGAAGGGGTTGTATGTAATATTAAGTAGTAACAGAGTGAAGCAGTAACAGAGTGAAGGGGTTGTATGTAATATTAAGCGGTGACAGAGTGAAGCAGTAACAGAGTGAAGGGGTTGTATGTAATATTAAGTAGTAACAGGGTGAAGGGTTTGTATGTAATATTAAGTAGTAACAGGGTGAAGGGGTTGTATGTAATATTAAGTAGTAACAGAGTGAAGGGGTTGTATGTAATATTAAGTAGTAACAGAGTGAAGTAGTAACAGAGTGAAGGGGTTGTATGTAATATTAAGCAGTAACAGAGTGAAGGGGTTGTATGTAATATTAAGTAGTAACAGAGTGAAGCAGTAACAGAGTGAAGGGGTTGTAGGTACTATTAAGTAGTAACAGAGTGAAGGGGTTGTATGTAATATTAAGTAGTAACAGAGTGAAGCAGTAACAGAGTGAAGGGGTTGTATGTAATATTAAGTAGTAACAGAGTGAAGTAGTAACAGAGTGAAGGGGTTGTATGTAATATTAAGCAGTAACAGAGTGAAGGGGTTGTATGTAATATTAAGTAGTAACAGAGTGAAGGGGTTGTATGTAATATTAAGTAGTAACAGAGTGAATCAGTAACAGAGTGAAGGGGTTGTATGTAATATTAAGTAGTAACAGAGTGAAGAGGTTGTATGTAATATTAAGTAGTAACAGAGTGAAGAGGTTGTATGTAACTTTAAGTAGTAACAGAGTGAAGGGGTTGTATGTAATATTAAGTAGTAACAGAGTGAAGGGATTGTATGTAATATTAAGTAGTAACAGAGTGAAGGGGTTGTATGTAATATTAAGTAGTAACAGAGTGAAGCAGTAACAGAGTGAAGGGGTTGTATGTAATATTAAGTAGTAACAGAGTGAAGTAGTAACAGAGTGAAGGGGTTGTATGTAATATTAAGCAGTAACAGAGTGAAGGGGTTGTATGTAATATTAAGTAGTAACAGAGTGAAGCAGTAACAGAGTGAAGGGGTTGTAGGTAATATTAAGTAGTAACAGAGTGAAGGGGTTGTATGTAATATTAAGTAGTAACAGAGTGAAGCAGTAACAGAGTGAAGGGGTTGTAGGTAATATTAAGCAGTAACAGAGTGAAGGGGTTGTATGTAATATTAAGTAGTAACAGGGTGAAGGGGTTGTATGTAATATTAAGTAGTAACAGAGTGAAGGGGTTGTATGTAATATTAAGCAGTAACAGAGTGAAGGGGTTGTATGTAACATTAAGTAGTAACAGAGTGAAGGGGTTGTATGTAATATTAAGTAGTAACAGGGTGAAGGGGTTGTATGTAATATTAAGTAGTAACAGAGTGAAGGGGTTGTATGTAATATTAAGTAGTAACAGAGTGAAGGGGTTGTATGTAATATTAAGTAGTAACAGAGTGAAGGGGTTGTATGTAATATTAAGTAGTAACAGAGTGAAGTAGTAACAGAGTGAAGGGGTTGTATGTAATATTAAGCAGTGACAGAGTGAAGCAGTAACAGAGTGAAGGGGTTGTATGTAATATTAAGTAGTAACAGGGTGAAGGGGTTGTATGTAATATTAAGTAGTAACAGAGTGAAGGGGTTGTATGTAATATTAAGTAGTAACAGAGTGAAGCAGTAACAGAGTGAAGGGGTTGTATGTAATATTAAGCAGTAACAGAGTGAAGGGGTTGTATGTAATATTAAGCAGTAACAGAGTGAAGCAGTAACAGAGTGAATGGGTTGTATGTAATATTAAGTAGTAACAGAGTGAAGGGGTTGTATGTAATATTAAGCAGTAACAGAGTGAAGGGGTTGTATGTAATATTAAGTAGTAACAGAGTGAAGGGGTTGTATGTAATATTAAGTAGTAACAGAGTGAAGGGGTTGTATGTAATATTAAGTAGTAACAGAGTGAAGTAGTAACAGAGTGAAGGGGTTGTATGTAATATTAAGCAGTGACAGAGTGAAGCAGTAACAGAGTGAAGGGGTTGTATGTAATATTAAGTAGTAACAGGGTGAAGGGGTTGTATGTAATATTAAGTAGTAACAGAGTGAAGGGGTTGTATGTAATATTAAGTAGTAACAGAGTGAAGCAGTAACAGAGTGAAGGGGTTGTATGTAATATTAAGCAGTAACAGAGTGAAGGGGTTGTATGTAATATTAAGCAGTAACAGAGTGAAGCAGTAACAGAGTGAACGGGTTGTATGTAATATTAAGTAGTAACAGAGTGAAGGGGTTGTATGTAATATTAAGCAGTAACAGAGTGAAGGGGTTGTATGTAATATTAAGTAGTAACAGAGTGAAGGGGTTGTATGTAATATTAAGTAGTAACAGAGTGAAGGGGTTGTATGTAATATTAAGCAGTAACAGAGTGAAGGGGTTGTATGTAATATTAAGTAGTAACAGAGTGAAGGGGTTGTATGTAATATTAAGCAGTAACAGAGTGAAGCAGTAACAGAGTGAAGGGGTTGTATGTAATATTAAGTAGTAACAGAGTGAAGGGGTTGTATGTAATATTAAGCAGTAACAGAGTGAAGTGGTTGTATGTAATATTAAGCAGTAACAGAGTGAAGGGGTTGTATGTAATATTAAGTAGTAACAGAGTGAAGGGGTTGTATGTAATATTAAGTAGTAACAGAGTGAAGCAGTAACAGAGTGAAGGGGTTGTATGTAATATTAAGTAGTAACAGAGTGAAGAGGTTGTATGTAATATTAAGTAGTAACAGAGTGAAGAGGTTGTATGTAACTTTAAGTAGTAACAGAGTGAATGGGTTGTATGTAATATTAAGTAGTAACAGAGTGAAGGGATTGTATGTAATATTAAGTAGTAACAGTGTGAAGGGGTTGTATGAAATATTAAGTAGTAACAGAGTGAAGCAGTAACAGAGTGAAGGGGTTGTATGTAATATTAAGTAGTAACAGAGTGAAGTAGTAACAGAGTGAAGGGGTTGTATGTAATATTAAGCAGTAACAGAGTGAAGGGGTTGTATGTAATATTAAGTAGTAACAGAGTGAAGCAGTAACAGAGTGAAGGGGTTGTAGGTAATATTAAGTAGTAACAGAGTGAAGGGGTTGTATGTAATATTAAGTAGTAACAGAGTGAAGCAGTAACAGAGTGAAGGGGTTGTAGGTAATATTAAGCAGTAACAGAGTGAAGGGGTTGTATGTAATATTAAGTAGTAACAGGGTGAAGGGGTTGTATGTAATATTAAGTAGTAACAGAGTGAAGGGGTTGTATGTAATATTAAGTAGTAACAGAGTGAAGGGGTTGTATGTAATATTAAGCAGTAACAGAGTGAAGGGGTTGTATGTAATATTAAGTAGTAACAGAGTGAAGGGGTTGTATGTAATATTAAGTAGTAACAGAGTGAAGCAGTAACAGAGTGAAGGGGTTGTATGTAATATTAAGCAGTGACAGAGTGAAGCAGTAACAGAGTGAAGGGGTTGTATGTAATATTAAGTAGTAACAGGGTGAAGGGGTTGTATGTAATATTAAGTAGTAACAGAGTGAAGGGGTTGTATGTAATATTAAGTAGTAACAGAGTGAAGCAGTAACAGAGTGAAGGGGTTGTATGTAATATTAAGCAGTAACAGAGTGAAGGGGTTGTATGTAATATTAAGCAGTAACAGAGTGAAGCAGTAACAGAGTGAAGGGGTTGTATGTAATATTAAGTAGTAACAGAGTGAAGGGGTTGTATGTAATATTAAGCAGTAACAGAGTGAAGGGGTTGTATGTAATATTAAGTAGTAACAGAGTGAAGGGGTTGTATGTAATATTAAGTAGTAACAGAGTGAAGGGGTTGTATGTAATATTAAGCAGTAACAGAGTGAAGGGGGTGTATGTAATATTAAGTAGTAACAGAGTGAAGGGGTTGTATGTAATATTAAGCAGTAACAGAGTGAAGCAGTAACAGAGTGAAGGGGTTGTATGTAATATTAAGTAGTAACAGAGTGAAGGGGTTGTATGTAATATTAAGCAGTAACAGAGTGAAGGGGTTGTATGTAATATTAAGTAGTAACAGAGTGAAGGGGTTGTATGTAATATTAAGTAGTAACAGAGTGAAGGGGTTGTATGTAATATTAAGTAGTAACAGAGTGAAGCAGTAACAGAGTGAAGGGGTTGAATGTAATATTAAGTAGTAACAGAGTGAAGGGGTTGTATGTAATATTAAGTAGTAACAGAGTGAAGCAGTAACAGAGTGAAGGGGTTGTATGTAATATTAAGCAGTGACAGAATGAAGGGGTTGTGTGTAATATTAAGCAGTAACAGAGTGAAGGGGTTGTATGTAATATTAAGTAGTAACAGAGTGAAGGGGTTGTATGTAATATTAAGTAGTAACAGAGTGAAGGGGTTGTATGTAATATTAAGCAGTAACAGAGTGAAGGGGTTGTATGTAATATTAAGTAGTAACAGAGTGAAGGGGTTGTATGTAATATTAAGTAGTAACAGAGTGAAGGGGTTGTATGTAATATTAAGTAGTAACAGAGTGAAGCAGTAACAGAGTGAAGGGGTTGTATGTAATATTAAGTAGTAACAGAGTGAAGGGGTTGTATGTAATATTAAGTAGTAACAGAGTGAAGCAGTAACAGAGTGAAGGGGTTGTATGTAATATTAAGTAGTAACAGGATGAAGGGGTTGTATGTAATATTAAGTAGTAACAGAGTGAAGGGGTTGTATGTAATATTAAGTAGTAACAGAGTGAAGCAGTAACAGAGTGAAGGGGTTGTATGTAATATTAAGCAGTAACAGAGTGAAGGGGTTGTATGTAATATTAAGCATTAACAGAGTGAAGCAGTAACAAAGTGAAAGGGTTGTATGTAATATTAAGTAGTAACAGAGTGAAGGGGTTGTATGTACTATTAAGCAGTAACAGAGTGAAGGGGTTGTATGTAATATTAAGTAGTAACAGAGTGAAGGGGTTGTATGTAATATTAAGTAGTAACAGGTTGAAGGGGTTGTATGTAATATTAAGTAGTAACAGAGTGAAGCAGTAACAGAGTGAAGGGGTTGTATGTAATATTAAGTAGTAACAGAGTGAAGAGGTTGTATGTAATATTAAGTAGTAACAGAGTGAAGAGGTTGTATGTAACTTTGTGTAGTAACAGAGTGAATGGGTTGTATGTAATATTAAGTAGTAACAGAGTGAAGGGATTGTATGTAATATTAAGTAGTAACAGAGTGAAGGGGTTGTATGAAATATTAAGTAGTAACAGAGTGAAGCAGTAACAGAGTGAAGGGGTTGTATGTAATATTAAGTAGTAACAGAGTGAAGTAGTAACAGAGTGAAGGGGTTGTATGTAATATTAAGCAGTAACAGAGTGAAGGGGTTGTATGTAATATTAAGTAGTAACAGAGTGAAGCAGTAACAGAGTGAAGGGGTTGTAGGTAATATTAAGTAGTAACAATGTGAAGGGGTTGTATGTAATATTAAGTAGTAACAGAGTGAAGCAGTAACAGAGTGAAGGGGTTGTAGGTAATATTAAGCAGTAACAGAGTGAAGGGGTTGTATGTAATATTAAGTAGTAACAGGGTGAAGGGGTTGTATGTAATATTAAGTAGTAACAGAGTGAAGGGGTTGTATGTAATATTAAGTAGTAACAGAGTGAAGGGGTTGTATGTAATATTAAGCAGTAACAGAGTGAAGGGGTTGTATGTAATATTAAGTAGTAACAGAGTGAAGGGGTTGTATGTAATATTAAGTAGTAACAGAGTGAAGCAGTAACAGAGTGAAGGGGTTGTATGTAATATTAAGCAGTGACAGAGTGAAGCAGTAACAGAGTGAAGGGGTTGTATGTAATATTAAGTAGTAACAGGGTGAAGGGGTTGTATGTAATATTAAGTAGTAACAGAGTGAAGGGGTTGTATGTAATATTAAGTAGTAACAGAGTGAAGCAGTAACAGAGTGAAGGGGTTGTATGTAATATTAAGCAGTAACAGAGTGAAGGGGTTGTATGTAATATTAAGTAGTAACAGAGTGAAGGGGTTGTATGTAATATTAAGTAGTAACAGAGTGAAGGGGTTGTATGTAATATTAAGCAGTAACAGAGTGAAGGGGGTGTATGTAATATTAAGTAGTAACAGAGTGAAGGGGTTGTATGTAATATTAAGCAGTAACAGAGTGAAGCAGTAACAGAGTGAAGGGGTTGTATGTAATATTAAGTAGTAACAGAGTGAAGGGGTTGTATGTAATATTAAGCAGTAACAGAGTGAAGGGGTTGTATGTAATATTAAGTAGTAACAGAGTGAAGGGGGTGTATGTAATATTAAGTAGTAACAGAGTGAAGGGGTTGTATGTAATATTAAGTAGTAACAGAGTGAAGCAGTAACAGAGTGAAGGGGTTGAATGTAATATTAAGTAGTAACAGAGTGAAGGGGTTGTATGTAATATTAAGTAGTAACAGAGTGAAGCAGTAACAGAGTGAAGGGGTTGTATGTAATATTAAGCAGTGACAGAATGAAGGGGTTGTGTGTAATATTAAGCAGTAACAGAGTGAAGGGGTTGTATGTAATATTAAGTAGTAACAGAGTGAAGGGGTTGTATGTAATATTAAGTAGTAACAGAGTGAAGGGGTTGTATGTAATATTAAGCAGTAACAGAGTGAAGGGGTTGTATGTAATATTAAGTAGTAACAGAGTGAAGCAGTAACAGAGTGAAGGGGTTGTATGTAATATTAAGTAGTAACAGAGTGAAGGGGTTGTATGTAATATTAAGTAGTAACAGAGTGAAGCAGTAACAGAGTGAAGGGGTTGTATGTAATATTAAGTAGTAACAGGATGAAGGGGTTGTATGTAATATTAAGTAGTAACAGAGTGAAGGGGTTGTATGTAATATTAAGTAGTAACAGAGTGAAGCAGTAACAGAGTGAAGGGGTTGTATGTAATATTAAGCAGTAACAGAGTGAAGGGGTTGTATGTAATATTAAGCATTAACAGAGTGAAGCAGTAACAAAGTGAAAGGGTTGTATGTAATATTAAGTAGTAACAGAGTGAAGGGGTTGTATGTACTATTAAGCAGTAACAGAGTGAAGGGGTTGTATGTAATATTAAGTAGTAACAGAGTGAAGGGGTTGTATGTAATATTAAGTAGTAACAGGTTGAAGGGGTTGTATGTAATATTAAGTAGTAACAGAGTGAAGCAGTAACAGAGTGAAGGGGTTGTATGTAATATTAAGTAGTAACAGAGTGAAGAGGTTGTATGTAATATTAAGTAGTAACAGAGTGAAGAGGTTGTATGTAACTTTGTGTAGTAACAGAGTGAATGGGTTGTATGTAATATTAAGTAGTAACAGAGTGAAGGGATTGTATGTAATATTAAGTAGTAACAGAGTGAAGGGGTTGTATGAAATATTAAGTAGTAACAGAGTGAAGCAGTAACAGAGTGAAGGGGTTGTATGTAATATTAAGTAGTAACAGAGTGAAGTAGTAACAGAGTGAAGGGGTTGTATGTAATATTAAGCAGTAACAGAGTGAAGGGGTTGTATGTAATATTAAGTAGTAACAGAGTGAAGCAGTAACAGAGTGAAGGGGTTGTAGGTAATATTAAGTAGTAACAATGTGAAGGGGTTGTATGTAATATTAAGTAGTAACAGAGTGAAGCAGTAACAGAGTGAAGGGGTTGTAGGTAATATTAAGCAGTAACAGAGTGAAGGGGTTGTATGTAATATTAAGTAGTAACAGGGTGAAGGGGTTGTATGTAATATTAAGTAGTAACAGAGTGAAGGGGTTGTATGTAATATTAAGTAGTAACAGAGTGAAGGGGTTGTATGTAATATTAAGCAGTAACAGAGTGAAGGGGTTGTATGTAATATTAAGTAGTAACAGAGTGAAGGGGTTGTATGTAATATTAAGTAGTAACAGAGTGAAGCAGTAACAGAGTGAAGGGGTTGTATGTAATATTAAGCAGTGACAGAGTGAAGCAGTAACAGAGTGAAGGGGTTGTATGTAATATTAAGTAGTAACAGGGTGAAGGGGTTGTATGTAATATTAAGTAGTAACAGAGTGAAGGGGTTGTATGTAATATTAAGTAGTAACAGAGTGAAGCAGTAACAGAGTGAAGGGGTTGTATGTAATATTAAGCAGTAACAGAGTGAAGGGGTTGTATGTAATATTAAGCAGTAACAGAGTGAAGCAGTAACAGAGTGAAGGGGTTGTATGTAATATTAAGTAGTAACAGAGTGAAGGGGTTGTATGTAATATTAAGCAGTAACAGAGTGAAGGGGTTGTATGTAATATTAAGTAGTAACAGAGTGAAGGGGTTGTATGTAATATTAAGTAGTAACAGAGTGAAGGGGTTGTATGTAATATTAAGCAGTAACAGAGTGAAGGGGGTGTATGTAATATTAAGTAGTAACAGAGTGAAGGGGTTGTATGTAATATTAAGCAGTAACAGAGTGAAGCAGTAACAGAGTGAAGGGGTTGTATGTAATATTAAGTAGTAACAGAGTGAAGGGGTTGTATGTAATATTAAGCAGTAACAGAGTGAAGGGGTTGTATGTAATATTAAGTAGTAACAGAGTGAAGGGGTTGTATGTAATATTAAGTAGTAACAGAGTGAAGGGGTTGTATGTAATATTAAGTAGTAACAGAGTGAAGCAGTAACAGAGTGAAGGGGTTGAATGTAATATTAAGTAGTAACAGAGTGAAGGGGTTGTATGTAATATTAAGTAGTAACAGAGTGAAGCAGTAACAGAGTGAAGGGGTTGTATGTAATATTAAGCAGTGACAGAATGAAGGGGTTGTGTGTAATATTAAGCAGTAACAGAGTGAAGGGGTTGTATGTAATATTAAGTAGTAACAGAGTGAAGGGGTTGTATGTAATATTAAGCAGTAACAGAGTGAAGGGGTTGTATGTAATATTAAGTAGTAACAGAGTGAAGGGGTTGTATGTAATATTAAGTAGTAACAGAGTGAAGGGGTTGTATGTAATATTAAGTAGTAACAGAGTGAAGGGGTTGTATGTAATATTAAGCAGTAACAGAGTGAAGGGGTTGTATGTAATATTAAGCAGTAACAGAGTGAAGCAGTAACAAAGTGAAAGGGTTGTATGTAATATTAAGTAGTAACAGAGTGAAGCAGTAACAGAGTGAAGGGGTTGTATGTAATATTAAGCAGTGACAGAATGAAGGGGTTGTGTGTAATATTAAGCAGTAACAGAGTGAAGGGGTTGTATGTAATATTAAGTAGTAACAGAGTGAAGGGGTTGTATGTAATATTAAGTAGTAACAGAGTGAAGGGGTTGTATGTAATATTAAGCAGTAACAGAGTGAAGGGGTTGTATGTAATATTAAGTAGTAACAGAGTGAAGGGGTTGTATGTAATATTAAGTAGTAACAGAGTGAAGGGGTTGTATGTAATATTAAGTAGTAACAGAGTGAAGCAGTAACAGAGTGAAGGGGTTGTATGTAATATTAAGTAGTAACAGAGTGAAGGGGTTGTATGTAATATTAAGTAGTAACAGAGTGAAGCAGTAACAGAGTGAAGGGGTTGTATGTAATATTAAGTAGTAACAGGATGAAGGGGTTGTATGTAATATTAAGTAGTAACAGAGTGAAGGGGTTGTATGTAATATTAAGTAGTAACAGAGTGAAGCAGTAACAGAGTGAAGGGGTTGTATGTAATATTAAGCAGTAACAGAGTGAAGGGGTTGTATGTAATATTAAGCAGTAACAGAGTGAAGCAGTAACAAAGTGAAAGGGTTGTATGTAATATTAAGTAGTAACAGAGTGAAGGGGTTGTATGTACTATTAAGCAGTAACAGAGTGAAGGGGTTGTATGTAATATTAAGTAGTAACAGAGTGAAGGGGTTGTATGTAATATTAAGTAGTAACAGGTTGAAGGGGTTGTATGTAATATTAAGTAGTAACAGAGTGAAGCAGTAACAGAGTGAAGGGGTTGTATGTAATATTAAGTAGTAACAGAGTGAAGAGGTTGTATGTAATATTAAGTAGTAACAGAGTGAAGAGGTTGTATGTAACTTTGTGTAGTAACAGAGTGAATGGGTTGTATGTAATATTAAGTAGTAACAGAGTGAAGGGATTGTATGTAATATTAAGTAGTAACAGAGTGAAGGGGTTGTATGAAATATTAAGTAGTAACAGAGTGAAGCAGTAACAGAGTGAAGGGGTTGTATGTAATATTAAGTAGTAACAGAGTGAAGTAGTAACAGAGTGAAGGGGTTGTATGTAATATTAAGCAGTAACAGAGTGAAGGGGTTGTATGTAATATTAAGTAGTAACAGAGTGAAGCAGTAACAGAGTGAAGGGGTTGTAGGTAATATTAAGTAGTAACAATGTGAAGGGGTTGTATGTAATATTAAGTAGTAACAGAGTGAAGCAGTAACAGAGTGAAGGGGTTGTAGGTAATATTAAGCAGTAACAGAGTGAAGGGGTTGTATGTAATATTAAGTAGTAACAGGGTGAAGGGGTTGTATGTAATATTAAGTAGTAACAGAGTGAAGGGGTTGTATGTAATATTAAGTAGTAACAGAGTGAAGGGGTTGTATGTAATATTAAGCAGTAACAGAGTGAAGGGGTTGTATGTAATATTAAGTAGTAACAGAGTGAAGGGGTTGTATGTAATATTAAGTAGTAACAGAGTGAAGCAGTAACAGAGTGAAGGGGTTGTATGTAATATTAAGCAGTGACAGAGTGAAGCAGTAACAGAGTGAAGGGGTTGTATGTAATATTAAGTAGTAACAGGGTGAAGGGGTTGTATGTAATATTAAGTAGTAACAGAGTGAAGGGGTTGTATGTAATATTAAGTAGTAACAGAGTGAAGCAGTAACAGAGTGAAGGGGTTGTATGTAATATTAAGCAGTAACAGAGTGAAGGGGTTGTATGTAATATTAAGCAGTAACAGAGTGAAGCAGTAACAGAGTGAAGGGGTTGTATGTAATATTAAGTAGTAACAGAGTGAAGGGGTTGTATGTAATATTAAGCAGTAACAGAGTGAAGGGGTTGTATGTAATATTAAGTAGTAACAGAGTGAAGGGGTTGTATGTAATATTAAGTAGTAACAGAGTGAAGGGGTTGTATGTAATATTAAGCAGTAACAGAGTGAAGGGGGTGTATGTAATATTAAGTAGTAACAGAGTGAAGGGGTTGTATGTAATATTAAGCAGTAACAGAGTGAAGCAGTAACAGAGTGAAGGGGTTGTATGTAATATTAAGTAGTAACAGAGTGAAGGGGTTGTATGTAATATTAAGCAGTAACAGAGTGAAGGGGTTGTATGTAATATTAAGTAGTAACAGAGTGAAGGGGTTGTATGTAATATTAAGTAGTAACAGAGTGAAGGGGTTGTATGTAATATTAAGTAGTAACAGAGTGAAGCAGTAACAGAGTGAAGGGGTTGAATGTAATATTAAGTAGTAACAGAGTGAAGGGGTTGTATGTAATATTAAGTAGTAACAGAGTGAAGCAGTAACAGAGTGAAGGGGTTGTATGTAATATTAAGCAGTGACAGAATGAAGGGGTTGTGTGTAATATTAAGCAGTAACAGAGTGAAGGGGTTGTATGTAATATTAAGTAGTAACAGAGTGAAGGGGTTGTATGTAATATTAAGCAGTAACAGAGTGAAGGGGTTGTATGTAATATTAAGTAGTAACAGAGTGAAGGGGTTGTATGTAATATTAAGTAGTAACAGAGTGAAGGGGTTGTATGTAATATTAAGTAGTAACAGAGTGAAGCAGTAACAGAGTGAAGGGGTTGTATGTAATATTAAGTAGTAACAGAGTGAAGGGGTTGTATGTAATATTAAGTAGTAACAGAGTGAAGCAGTAACAGAGTGAAGGGGTTGTATGTAATATTAAGTAGTAACAGGATGAATGGGTTGTATGTAATATTAAGTAGTAACAGAGTGAATGGGTTGTATGTAATATTAAGTAGTAACAGAGTGAAGCAGTAACAGAGTGAAGGGGTTGTATGTAATATTAAGCAGTAACAGAGTGAAGGGGTTGTATGTAATATTAAGCAGTAACAGAGTGAAGCAGTAACAGAGTGAAAGGGTTGTATGTAATATTAAGTAGTAACAGAGTGAAGGGGTTGTATGTACTATTAAGCAGTAACAGAGTGAAGGGGTTGTATGTAATATTAAGTAGTAACAGAGTGAAGGGGTTGTATGTAATATTAAGTAGTAACAGAGTGAAGGGGTTGTATGTAATATTAAGCAGTAACAGAGTGAAGGGGTTGTATGTAATATTAAGTAGTAACAGAGTGAAGGGGTTGTATGTAATATTAAGCAGTAACAGAGTGAAGCAGTAACAGAGTGAAGGGGTTGTATGTAATATTAAGTAGTAACAGAGTGAAGGGGTTGTATGTAATATTAAGCAGTAACAGAGTGAAGGGGTTGTATGTAATATTAAGTAGTAACAGAGTGAAGGGGTTGTATGTAATATTAAGTAGTAACAGAGTGAAGGGGTTGTATGTAATATTAAGTAGTAACAGAGTGAAGCAGTAACAGAGTGAAGGGGTTGTATGTAATATTAAGTAGTAACAGAGTGAAGGGGTTGTATGTAATATTAAGTAGTAACAGAGTGAAGCAGTAACAGAGTGAATGGGTTGTATGTAATATTAAGCAGTGACAGAGTGAAGGGGTTGTATGTAATATTAAGCAGTAACAGAGTGAAGGGGTTGTATGTAATATTAAGTAGTAACAGAGTGAAGGGGATGTATGTAATATTAAGTAGTAACAGAGTGAAGGGGTTGTATGTAATATTAAGTAGTAACAGAGTGAAGGGGTTGTATGTAATATTAAGTAGTAACAGAGTGAAGGGGTTGTATGTAATATTAAGTAGTAACAGAGTGAAGCAGTAACAGAGTGAAGGGGTTGTATGTAATATTAAGCGGTGACAGAGTGAAGCAGTAACAGAGTGAAGGGGTTGTATGTAATATTAAGTAGTAACAGGGTGAAGGGGTTGTATGTAATATTAAGTAGTAACAGGGTGAAGGGGTTGTATGTAATATTAAGTAGTAACAGAGTGAAGGGGTTGTATGTAATATTAAGTAGTAACAGAGTGAAGTAGTAACAGAGTGAAGGGGTTGTATGTAATATTAAGCAGTAACAGAGTGAAGGGGTTGTATGTAATATTAAGTAGTAACAGAGTGAAGCAGTAACAGAGTGAAGGGGTTGTAGGTAATATTAAGTAGTAACAGAGTGAAGGGGTTGTATGTAATATTAAGTAGTAACAGAGTGAAGCAGTAACAGAGTGAAGGGGTTGTATGTAATATTAAGTAGTAACAGAGTGAAGTAGTAACAGAGTGAAGGGGTTGTATGTAATATTAAGCAGTAACAGAGTGAAGGGGTTGTATGTAATATTAAGTAGTAACAGAGTGAAGGGGTTGTATGTAATATTAAGTAGTAACAGAGTGAAGCAGTAACAGAGTGAAGGGGTTGTATGTAATATTAAGTAGTAACAGAGTGAAGAGGTTGTATGTAATATTAAGTAGTAACAGAGTGAAGAGGTTGTATGTAACTTTAAGTAGTAACAGAGTGAAGGGGTTGTATGTAATATTAAGTAGTAACAGAGTGAAGGGATTGTATGTAATATTAAGTAGTAACAGAGTGAAGGGGTTGTATGTAATATTAAGTAGTAACAGAGTGAAGCAGTAACAGAGTGAAGGGGTTGTATGTAATATTAAGTAGTAACAGAGTGAAGTAGTAACAGAGTGAAGGGGTTGTATGTAATATTAAGCAGTAACAGAGTGAAGGGGTTCTATGTAATATTAAGTAGTAACAGAGTGAAGCAGTAACAGAGTGAAGGGGTTGTAGGTAATATTAAGTAGTAACAGAGTGAAGGGGTTGTATGTAATATTAAGTAGTAACAGAGTGAAGCAGTAACAGAGTGAAGGGGTTGTAGGTAATATTAAGCAGTAACAGAGTGAAGGGGTTGTATGTAATATTAAGTAGTAACAGGGTGAAGGGGTTGTATGTAATATTAAGTAGTAACAGAGTGAAGGGGTTGTATGTAATATTAAGCAGTAACAGAGTGAAGGGGTTGTATGTAATATTAAGTAGTAACAGAGTGAAGGGGTTGTATGTAATATTAAGTAGTAACAGGGTGAAGGGGTTGTATGTAATATTAAGTAGTAACAGAGTGAAGGGGTTGTATGTAATATTAAGTAGTAACAGAGTGAAGGGGTTGTATGTAATATTAAGTAGTAACAGAGTGAAGGGGTTGTATGTAATATTAAGTAGTAACAGAGTGAAGTAGTAACAGAGTGAAGGGGTTGTATGTAATATTAAGCAGTAACAGAGTGAAGGGGTTGTATGTAATATTAAGTAGTAACAGAGTGAAGGGGTTGTATGTAATATTAAGTAGTAACAGGGTGAAGGGGTTGTATGTAATATTAAGTAGTAACAGAGTGAAGGGGTTGTATGTAATATTAAGCAGTAACAGAGTGAAGGGGTTGTATGTAATATTAAGTAGTAACAGAGTGAAGGGGTTGTATGTAATATTAAGCAGTAACAGAGTGAAGGGGTTGTATGTAATATTAAGCAGTAACAAAGTGAAGCAGTAACAGAGTGAAGGGGTTGTATGTAATATTAAGTAGTAACAGAGTGAAGGGGTTGTATGTAATATTAAGTAGTAACAGAGTGAAGCAGTAACAGAGTGAAGGGGTTGTATGTAATATTAAGTAGTAACAGAGTGAAGGGGTTGTATGTAATATTAAGTAGTAACAGAGTGAAGCAGTAACAGAGTGAAGGGGTTGTAGGTAATATTAAGTAGTAACAGAGTGAAGGGGTTGTATGTAATATTAAGCAGTAACAGAGTGAAGGGGTTGTATGTAATATTAAGTAGTAACAGAGTGAAGCAGTAACAGAGTGAAGGGGTTGTAGGTAATATTAAGTAGTAACAGAGTGAAGGGGTTGTATGTAATATTAAGTAGTAACAGAGTGAAGCAGTAACAGAGTGAAGGGGTTGTAGGTAATATTAAGTAGTAACAGAGTGAAGGGGTTGTAGGTAATATTAAGCAGTAACAGAGTGAAGGGGTTGTATGTAATATTAAATAGTAACAGGGTGAAGGGGTTGTATGTAATATTAAGTAGTAACAGAGTGAAGGGGTTGTATGTAATATTAAGCAGTAACAGAGTGAAGGGGTTGTATGTAATATTAAGTAGTAACAGAGTGAAGGGGTTGAATGTAATATTAAGTAGTAACAGGGTGAAGGGGTTGTATGTAATATTAAGCAGTAACAGAGTGAAGGGGTTGTATGTAATATTAAGTAGTAACAGAGTGAAGGGGTTGTATGTAATATTAAGTAGTAACAGAGTGAAGTAGTAACAGAGTGAAGGGGTTGTATGTAATATTAAGCAGTAACAGAGTGAAGGGGTTGTATGTAATATTAAGTAGTAACAGAGTGAAGGGGTTGTATGTAATATTAAGTAGTAACAGAGTGAAGTAGTAACAGAGTGAAGGGGTTGTAGGTAATATTAAGTAGTAACAGGGTGAAGGGGTTGTATGTAATATTAAGTAGTAACAGAGTGAAGGGGGTGTATGTAATATTAAGTAGTAACAGAGTGAAGGGGTTGTATGTAATATTAAGTAGTAACAGAGTGAAGGGGTTGTATGTAATATTAAGTAGTAACAGAGTGAAGGGGTTGTATGTAAAATTAAGTAGTAACAGGGTGAAGTAGTAACAGAGTGAAGGGGTTGTATGTAATATTAAGCAGTAACAGAGTGAAGGGGTTGTATGTAATATTAAGTAGTAACAGAGTGAAGGGGTTGTATGTAATATTAAGTAGTAACAGAGTGAAGGGGTTGTATGTAATATTAAGTAGTAACAGAGTGAAGTAGTAACAGAGTGAAGGGGTTGTATGTAATATTAAGCAGTAACAGAGTGAAGGGGTTGTATGTAATATTAAGTAGTAACAGAGTGAAGGGGTTGTATGTAATATTAAGTAGTAACAGAGTGAAGTAGTAACAGAGTGAAGGGTTTGTAGGTAATATTAAGTAGTAACAGGGTGAAGGGGTTGTATGTAATATTAAGTAGTAACAGAGTGAAGGGGTTGTATGTAATATTAAGTAGTAACAGATGGAAGGGGTTGTATGTAATATTAAGTAGTAACAGAGTGAAGCAGTAACAGAGTGAAGGGGTTGTAGGTAATATTAAGCAGTAACAGAGTGAAGGGGTTGTATGTAATATTAAGTAGTAACAGGGTGAAGGGGTTGTATGTAATATTAAGTAGTAACAGAGTGAAGGGGTTGTATGTAATATTAAGTAGTAACAGAGTGAAGGGGTTGTATGTAATATTAAGTAGTAACAGAGTGAAGGGGTTGTATGTAATATTAAGTAGTAACAGAGTGAAGGGGTTGTATGTAATATTAAGTAGTAACAGGGTGAAGGGGTTGTATGTAATATTAAGCAGTAACAGAGTGAAGGGGTTGTATGTAATATTAAGTAGTAACAGAGTGAAGGGGTTGTATGTAATATTAAGCAGTAACAGAGTGAAGCAGTAACAGAGTGAAGGGGTTGTATGTAATATTAAGCAGTGACAGAGTGAAGGGGTTGTATGTAATATTAAGTAGTAACAGAGTGAAGCAGTAACAGAGTGAAGGGGTTGTATGTAATATTAAGCAGTGACAGAGTGAAGCAGTAACAGAGTGAAGGGGTTGTATGTAATATTAAGTAGTAACAGGGTGAAGGGGTTGTATGTAATATTAAGCAGTAACAGAGTGAAGGGGTTGTATGTAATATTAAGCAGTAACAGAGTGAAGAGGTTGTATGTAATATTAAGTAGTAACAGAGTGAAGGGGTTGTATGTAATATTAAGCAGTAACAGAGTGAAGAGGTTGTATGTAATATTAAGTAGTAACAGAGTGAAGGGGTTGTATGTAATATTAAGTAGTAACAGAGTGAAGGGGTTGTATGTAACATTAAGTAGTAACAGCGTGAAGGGGTTGTATGTAATATTAAGCAGTAACAGAGTGAAGGGGTTGTATGTAATATTAAGTAGTAACAGAGTGAAGGGGTTGTATGTAATATTAAGCAGTAACAGAGTGAAGAGGTTGTATGTAATATTAAGTAGTAACAGAGTGAAGGGGTTGTATGTAATATTAAGTAGTAACAGAGTGAAGGGGTTGTATGTAATATTAAGTAGTAACAGAGTGAAGGGGTTGTATGTAATATTAAGCAGTAACAGAGTGAAGGGGTTGTATGTAATATTAAGTAGTAACAGAGTGAAGGGGTTGTATGTAATATTAAGTAGTAACAGAGTGAAGGGGTTGTATGTAATATTAAGCAGTAACAGAGTGAAGGGGTTGTATGTAATATTAAGTAGTAACAGAGTGAAGCAGTAACAGAGTGAAGGGGTTGTATGTAATATTAAGTAGTAACAGAGTGAAGGGGTTGTATGTAATATTAAGTAGTAACAGAGTGAAGGGGTTGTATGTAATATTAAGTAGTAACAGAGTGAAGTAGTAACAGAGTGAAGGGGTTGTATGTAATATTAAGCAGTAACAGAGTGAAGGGGTTGTATGTAATATTAAGTAGTAACAGAGTGAAGGGGTTGTATGTAATATTAAGTAGTAACAGAGTGAAGTGGTTGTATGTAATATTAAGTAGTAACAGCGTGAAGGGGTTGTATGTAATATTAAGCAGTAACAGAGTGAAGGGGTTGTATGTAATATTAGGTAGTAACAGAGTGAAGGGGTTGTATGTAATATTAAGCAGTAACAGAGTGAAGAGATTGTATGTAATATTAAGTAGTAACAGAGTGAAGGGGTTGTATGTAATATTAAGTAGTAACAGAGTGAAGGGGTTGTATGTAATATTAAGTAGTAACAGAGTGAAGGGGTTGTATGTAATATTAAGCAGTAACAGAGTGAAGGGGTTGTATGTAATATTAAGTAGTAACAGAGTGAAGGGGTTGTATGTAATATTAAGTAGTAACAGAGTGAAGGGGTTGTATGTAATATTAAGTAGTAACAGAGTGAAGCAGTAACAGAGTGAAGGGGTTGTATGTAATATTAAGTAGTAACAGAGTGAAGGGGTTGTATGTAATATTAAGTAGTAACAGAGTGAAGGGGTTGTATGTAATATTAAGTAGTAACAGAGTGAAGTAGTAACAGAGTGAAGGGGTTGTATGTAATATTAAGCAGTAACAGAGTGAAGGGGTTGTATGTAATATTAAGTAGTAACAGAGTGAAGGGGTTGTAGGTAATATTAAGCAGTAACAGAGTGAAGGGGTTGTATGTAATATTAAGTAGTAACAGGGTGAAGGGGTTGTATGTAATATTAAGTAGTAACAGAGTGAAGGGGTTGTATGTAATATTAAGCAGTAACAGAGTGAAGGGGTTGTATGTAATATTAAGTAGTAACAGAGTGAAGTAGTAACAGAGTGAAGGGGTTGTAGGTAATATTAAGTAGTAACAGGGTGAAGGGGTTGTATGGAATATTAAGTAGTAACAGAGGGAAGGGGTTGTATGTAATATTAAGTAGTAACAGAGTGAAGGGGTTGTATGTAATATTAAGTAGTAACAGAGTGAAGGGGTTGTATGTAATATTAAGTAGTAACAGAGTGAATGGGTTGTATGTAATATTAAGTAGTAACAGAGTGAAGGGGTTGTATGTAATATTAAGTAGTAACAGAGTGAAGCAGTAACAGAGTGAAGGGGTTGTAGGTAATATTAAACAGTAACAGAGTGAAGGGGTTGTATGTAATATTAAGTAGTAACAGGGTGAAGGGGTTGTATGTAATATTAAGTAGTAACAGAGTGAAGGGGTTGTATGTAATATTAAGTAGTAACAGAGTGAAGGGGTTGTATGTAATATTAAGTAGTAACAGAGTGAAGGGGTTGTATGTAATATTAAGTAGTAACAGGGTGAAGGGGTTGTATGTAATATTAAGCAGTAACAGAGTGAAGGGGTTGTATGTAATATTAAGTAGTAACAGGGTGAAGGGGTTGTATGTAATATTAAGTAGTAACAGAGTGAAGCAGTAACAGTGTGAAGGGGTTGTATGTAATATTATGTAGTAACAGAGTGAAGCAGTAACAGAGTGAAGGGGTTGTATGTAATATTAAGTAGTAACAGAGTGAAGGGGTTGTATGTAATATTAAGCAGTAACAGGGTGAAGGGGTTGTATGTAATATTAAGTAGTAACAGAGTGAAGGGGTTGTATGTAATATTAAGTAGTAACAGAGTGAAGCAGTAACAGTGTGAAGGGGTTGTATGTAATATTAAGTAGTAACAGAGTGAAGGGGTTGTATGTAATATTAAGCAGTAACAGAGTGAAGGGGTTGTATGTAATATTAAGTAGTAACAGTGTGAAGGGGTTGTATGTAATATTAAGTAGTAACAGAGTGAAGTAGTAACAGAGTGAAGGGGTTGTATGTAATATTAAGCAGTAACAGAGTGAAGGGGTTGTATGTAATATTAAGTCGTAACAGAGTGAAGGGGTTGTATGTAATATTAAGCAGTAACAGAGTGAAGGGGTTGTATGTAATATTAAGTAGTAACAGAGTGAAGTAGTAACAGAGTGAAGGGGTTGTAGGTAATATTAAGTAGTAACAGGGTGAAGGGGTTGTATGTAATATTAAGTAGTAACAGAGTGAAGGGGTTGTATGTAATATTAAGTAGTAACAGAGTGAAGGGGTTGTATGTAATATTAAGTAGTAACAGAGTGAAGGGGTTGTATGTCATATTAAGTAGTAACAGAGTGAAGGGGTTGTATGTAATATTAAGTAGTAACAGAGTGAAGGGGTTGTATGTAATATTAAGTAGTAACAGAGTGAAGCAGTAACAGAGTGAAGGGGTTGTAGGTAATATTAAGCAGTAACAGAGTGAAGGGGTTGTATGTAATATTAAGTAGTAACAGGGTGAAGGGGTTGTATGTAATATTAAGTAGTAACAGAGTGAAGGGGTTGTATGTAATATTAAGTAGTAACAGAGTGAAGGGGTTGTATGTAATATTAAGTAGTAACAGAGTGAAGGGGTTGTATGTAATATTAAGTAGTAACAGGGTGAAGGGGTTGTGTGTAATATTACGCAGTAACAGAGTGAAGGGGTTGTATGTAATATTAAGTAGTAACAGAGTGAAGGGGTTGTATGTAATATTAAGTAGTAACAGAGTGAAGCAGTAACAGTGTGAAGGGGTTGTATGTAATATTAAGTAGTAACCGAGTGAAGCAGTAACAGAGTGAAGGGGTTGTATGTAATATTAAGTAGTAACAGAGTGAAGGGGTTGTATGTAATATTAAGCAGTAACAGGGTGAAGGGGTTGTATGTAATATTAAGTAGTAACAGAGTGAAGGGGTTGTATGTAATATTAAGTAGTAACAGAGTGAAGCAGTAACAGTGTGAAGGGGTTGTATGTAATATTAAGTAGTAACAGAGTGAAGGGGTTGTATGTAATATTAAGCAGTAACAGAGTGAAGGGGTTGTATGTAATATTAAGTAGTAACAGTGTGAAGGGGTTGTACGTAATGTTAAGTAGTAACAGAGTGAAGGGGTTGTATGTAATATTAAGTAGTAACAGAGTGAAGGGGTTGTATGTAATATTAAGTAGTAACAGTGTGAAGGGGTTGTATGTAATATTAAGCAGTAACAGAGTGAAGGGGTTGTATGTAATATTAAGTAGTAACAGATTGAAGCAGTAACAGAGTGAAGGGGTTGTAGGTAATATTAAGTAGTAACAGTGTGAAGGGGTTGTATGTAATATTAAGTAGTAACAGAGTGAAGCAGTAACAGAGTGAAGGGGTTGTAGGTAATATTAAGTAGTAACAGAGTGAAGGGGTTGTATGTAATATTAAGCAGTAACAGGGTGAAGGGGTTGTATGTAATATTAAGTAGTAACAGAGTGAAGGGGTTGTATGTAATATTAAGCAGTAACAGGGTGAAGGGGTTGTATGTAATATTAAGCAGTAACAGAGTGAAGGGGTTGTATGTAATATTAAGCAGTAACAGAGTGAAGGGGTTGTATGTAATATTAAGCAGTAACAGAGTGAAGCAGTAACAGGGTGAAGGGGTTGTATGTAATATTAAGCAGTAACAGAGTGAAGGGGTTGTATGTAATATTAAGTAGTAACAGGGTGAAGGGGTTGTATGTAATATTAAGTAGTAACAGAGTGAAGGGGTTGTATGTCATATTAAGCAGTAACAGAGTGAAGCAGTAACAGAGTGAAGGGGTTGTATGTCATATTAAGCAGTAACAGAGTGAAGCAGTAACAGAGTGAAGGGGTTGTATGTAATATTAAGTAGTAACAGAGTGAAGGGGTTGTATGTAATATTAAGTAGTAACAGGGTGAAGGGGTTGTATGTCATATTAAGCAGTAACAGAGTGAAGGGGTTGTATGTCATATTAAGCAGTAACAGAGTGAAGCAGTAACAGAGTGAAGGGGTTGTATGTCATATTAAGCAGTAACAGAGTGAAGCAGTAACAGAGTGAAGGGGTTGTATGTAATATTAAGTAGTAACAGAGTGAAGGGGTTGTATGTAATATTAAGCAGTAACAGAGTGAAGGGGTTGTATGTAATATTAAGCAGTAACAGAGTGAAGTAGTAACAGAGTGAAGGGGTTGTATGTAATATTAAGCAGTAACAGAGTGAAGCAGTAACAGAGTGAAGGGGTTGTATGTCATATTAAGCAGTAACAGGGTGAAGCAGTAACAGAGTGAAGGGGTTGTATGTAATATTAAGTAGTAACAGAGTGAAGGGGTTGTATGTAATATTAAGCAGTAACAGAGTGAAGGGGTTGTATGTAATATTAAGTAGTAACAAGTTGAAGGGGTTGTATATAATATTAAGTAGTAACAGAGTGAAGGGGTTGTATGTAATATTAAGTAGTAACAGAGTGAAGCAGTAACAGAGTGAAGGGGTTGTAGGTAATATTAAGTAGTAACAGAGTGAAGGGGTTGTATGTAATATTAAGTAGTAACAGAGTGAAGGGGTTGTATGTCATATTAAGCAGTAACAGAGTGAAGCAGTAACAGAGTGAAGGGGTTGTATGTCATATTAAGCAGTAACAGAGTGAAGCAGTAACAGAGTGAAGGGGTTGTATGTAATATTAAGTAGTAACAGAGTGAAGGGGTTGTATGTAATATTAAGTAGTAACAGGGTGAAGGGGTTGTATGTCATATTAAGCAGTAACAGAGTGAAGGGGTTGTATGTCATATTAAGCAGTAACAGAGTGAAGCAGTAACAGAGTGAAGGGGTTGTATGTCATATTAAGCAGTAACAGAGTGAAGCAGTAACAGAGTGAAGGGGTTGTATGTAATATTAAGTAGTAACAGAGTGAAGGGGTTGTATGTAATATTAAGCAGTAACAGAGTGAAGGGGTTGTATGTAATATTAAGCAGTAACAGAGTGAAGTAGTAACAGAGTGAAGGGGTTGTATGTAATATTAAGCAGTAACAGAGTGAAGCAGTAACAGAGTGAAGGGGTTGTATGTAATATTAAGCAGTAACAGAGTGAAGGGGTTGTATGTAATATTAAGTAGTAACAGAGTGAAGGGGTTGTATGTAATATTAAGCAGTAACAGAGTGAAGGGGTTGTATGTCATATTAAGCAGTAACAGAGTGAAGCAGTAACAGAGTGAAGGGGTTGTATGTCATATTAAGCAGTAACAGAGTGAAGCAGTAACAGAGTGAAGGGGTTGTATGTAATATTAAGTAGTAACAGAGTGAAGGGGTTGTATGTAATATTAAGCAGTAACAGAGTGAAGGGGTTGTATGTAATATTAAGCAGTAACAGAGTGAAGCAGTAACAGAGTGAAGGGGTTGTATGTAATATTAAGCAGTAACAGAGTGAAGGGGTTGTATGTAATATTAAGTAGTAACAGAGTGAAGGGGTTGTATGTAATATTAAGCAGTAACAGAGTGAAGGGGTTGTATGTAATATTAAGTAGTAACAAGTTGAAGGGGTTGTATATAATATTAAGTAGTAACAGAGTGAAGGGGTTGTATGTAATATTAAGTAGTAACAGAGTGAAGCAGTAACAGAGTGAAGGGGTTGTAGGTAATATTAAGTAGTAACAGAGTGAAGGGGTTGTATGTAATATTAAGTAGTAACAGAGTGAAGGGGTTGTATGTAATATTAAGTAGTAACAGAGTGAAGGGGTTGTATGTAATATTAAGTAGTAACAGGGTGAAGAGGTTGTATGTAATATTAAGCAGTAACAGAGTGAAGGGGTTGTATGTAATATTAAGTAGTAACAGAGTGAAGGGGTTGTATGTAATATTAAGCAGTAACAGGTTGAAGGGGTTGTATGTAATATTAAGTAGTAACAGAGTGAAGGGGTTGTATGTAATATTAAGTAGTAACAGAGTGAAGGGGTTGTATGTAATATTAAGCAGTAACAGGTTGAAGGGGTTGTATGTAATATTAAGCAGTAACAGAGTTAAGGGGTTGTATGTAATATTAAGTAGTAACAGGGTGAAGGGTTTGTATGTAATATTAAGTAGTAACAGAGTGAAGTAGTAACAGAGTGAAGGGGTTGTATGTAATATTAAGTAGTAACAGGGTGAAGGGGTTGTATGTAATATTAAGTAGTAACAGGGTGAAGGGGTTGTATGTAATATTAAGTAGTAACAGAGTGAAGTAGTAACAGAGTGAAGGGGTTGTATGTTATATTAAGTAGTAAAAGAGTGAAGGGGTTGTATGTAATATTAAGCAGTAACAGAGTGAAGGGGATGTATGTAATATTAAGTAGTAACAGAGTGAAGGGGTTGTATGTAATATTAAGTAGTAACAGGGTGAAGGGGTTGTATGTAATATTAAGTAGTAACAGGGTGAAGGGGTTGTATGTAATATTAAGTAGTAACAGAGTGAAGGGGTTGTATGTAATATTAAGTAGTAACAGAGTGAAGCAGTAACAGAGTGAAGGGGTTGTAGGTAATATTAAGTAGTAACAGAGTGAAGCAGTAACAGAGTGAAGGGGTTGTATGTAATATTAAGCAGTAACAAAGTGAAGGGGTTGCATGTAATATTAAGTAGTAACAGAGTGAAGCAGTAACAGAGTGAAGGGGTTGTAGGTAATATTAAGTAGTAACAGAGTGAAGGGGTTGTATGTAATATTAAGTAGTAACAGGGTGAAGGGGTTGTATGTAATATTAAGTAGTAAAAGAGTGAAGGGGTTGTATGTAATATTAAGTAGTAACAGAGTGAAGCAGTAACAGAGTGAAGGGGTTGTAGGTAATATTAAGCAGTAACAGAGTAAAGAGGTTGTATGTAATATTAAGTAGTAACAGAGTGAAGGGGTTGTATGTAATATTAAGTAGTAACAGAGTGAAGGGGTTGTATGTAATATTAAGTAGTAACAGAGTGAAGGGGTTGTATGTAATATTAAGCAGTTACAGAGTGAAAGGGTTGTATGTAATATTAAGTAGTAACAGAGTGAAGCAGTAACAGAGTGAAGGGGTTGTAGGTAATATTAAGTAGTAACAGAGTGAAGCAGTAACAGAGTGAAGGGGTTGTAGGTAATATTAAGTAGTAACAGAGTGAAGGGGTTGTATGTAATATTAAGTAGTAACAGGGTGAAGGGGTTGTATGTAATATTAAGTAGTAACAGAGTGAAGGGGTTGTATGTAATATTAAGTAGTAACAGAGTGAAGGGGTTGTATGTAATATTAAGCAGTAACAGAGTGAAGGGGTTGTATGTAA
Source organism: Oncorhynchus clarkii lewisi (assembly GCF_045791955.1). Lineage (NCBI taxonomy): Eukaryota > Metazoa > Chordata > Actinopteri > Salmoniformes > Salmonidae > Oncorhynchus > Oncorhynchus clarkii. Next base: position 30,957,880 of record NC_092173.1, on the reverse strand, counting down.
TATTAAGTAGTAACAGAGTGAAGCAGTAACAGAGTGAAGGGGTTGTATGTAATATTAAGTAGTAACAGAGTGAAGGGATTGTATGTAATATTAAGTAGTAACAGAGTGAAGGGGTTGTAGGTAATATTAAGCAGTAACAGAGTGAAGGGGTTGTATGTAATATTAAGTAGTAACAGGGTGAAGGGGTTGTATGTAATATTAAGTAGTAACAGTGTGAAGGGGTTGTATGTAATATTAAGTAGTAACAGGGTGAAGGGGTTGTATGTAATATTAAGTAGTAACAGAGTGAAGGGGTTGTATGTAATATTAAATAGTAACAGAGTGAAGGGGTTGTATGTAATATTAAGTAGTAACAGGGTGAAGGGGTTGTATGTAATATTAAGTAGTAACAGAGTGAAGTAGTAACAGAGTGAAGGGGTTGTATGTAATATTAAGCAGTAACAGAGTGAAGGGGCTGTATGGAATATTAAGTAGTAACAGAGTGAAGGGGTTGTAGGTAATATTAAGTAGTAACAGAGTGAAGGGGTTGTATGTAATATTAAGTAGTAACAGAGTGAAGGGGTTGTATGTAATATTAAGTAGTAATAGAGTGAAGCAGTAACAGAGTGAAGGGGTTGTAGGTAATATTAAGCAGTAACAGAGTGAAGGGGTTGTATGTAATATTAAGTAGTAACAGGGTGAAGGGGTTGTATGTAATATTAAGTAGTAACAGAGTGAAGGGGTTGTATGTAATATTAAGCAGTAACAGAGTGAAGGGGTTGTATGTAATATTAAGTAGTAACAGAGTGAAGGGGTTGTATGTAATATTAAGTAGTAACAGAGTGAAGCAGTAACAGAGTGAAGGGGTTGTATGTAATATTGAGTAGTAACAGAGTGAAGGGGTTGTATGTAATATTAAGCAGTAACAGGGTGAAGGGGTTGTATGTAATATTAAGTAGTAACAGAGTGAAGGGGTTGTATGTAATATTAAGTAGTAACAGAGTGAAGCAGTAACAGTGTGAAGGGGTTGTATGTAATATTAAGTAGTAACAGAGTGAAGGGGTTGTATGTAATATTAAGTAGTAACAGAGTGAAGAGGTTGTATGTAATATTAAGTAGTAACAGAGTGAAGGGGTTGTATGTAAAATTAAGTAGTAACAGGTTGAAGGGGTTGTATGTAATATTAAGTAGTAACAGAGTGAAGGGGTTGTATGTAATATTAAGTTGTAACAGAGTGAAGCAGTAACAGAGTGAAGGGAATGTATGTAATATTAAGTAGTAACAGAGTGAAGGGGTTGTATTTAATATTAATAGTAACAGAGTGAAGTAGTAACAGAGTGAAGGGGTTGTATGTAATATTAAGCAGTAACAGAGTGAAGGGGTTGTATGTAATATTAAGTAGTAACAGAGTGAAGGGGTTGTATGTAATATTAAGTAGTAACAGAGTGAAGTAGTACCAGAGTGAAGGGGTTGTAGGTAATATTAAGCAGTAACAGAGTGAAGGGGTTGTATGTAATATTAAGTAGTAACAGGGTGAAGGGGTTGTATGTAATATTAAGCAGTAACAGAGTGAAGGGGTTGTATGTAATATTAAGTAGTAACAGAGTGAAGGGGTTGTATGTAATATTAAGTAGTAACAGAGTGAAGCAGTAACAGTGTGAAGGGGTTGTATGTAATATTAAGTAGTAACAGAGTGAAGCAGTAACAGAGTGAAGGGGTTGTATGTAATATTAAGTAGTAACAGAGTGAAGGGGTTGTATGTAATATTAAGCAGTAACAGGGTGAAGGGGTTGTATGTAATATTAAGTAGTAACAGAGTGAAGGGGTTGTATGTAATATTAAGTAGTAACAGAGTGAAGCAGTAACAGTGTGAAGGGGTTGTATGTAATATTAAGTAGTAACAGAGTGAAGGGGTTGTATGTAATATTAAGCAGTAACAGGGTGAAGGGGTTGTATGTAATATTAAGTAGTAACAGAGTGAAGGGGTTGTAGGTAATATTAAGTAGTAACAGAGTGAAGGGGTTGTATGTAATATTAAGTAGTAACAGAGTGAAGGGGTTGTATGTAATATTAAGTAGTAACAGAGTGAAGGGGTTGTATGTAATATTAAGTAGTAACAGTGTGAAGGGGTTGTATGTAATATTAAGCAGTAACAGAGTGAAGGGGTTGTATGTAATATTAAGTAGTAACAGAGTGAAGCAGTAACAGAGTGAAGGGGTTGTAGGTAATATTAAGTAGTAACAGTGTGAATGGGTTGTATGTAATATTAAGCAGTAACAGGGTGAAGGGGTTGTATGTAATATTAAGTAGTAACAGAGTGAAGGGGTTGTATGTAATATTAAGCAGTAACAGAGTGAAGCAGTAACAGGGTGAAGGGGTTGTATGTAATATTAAGCAGTAACAGGGTGAAGGGGTTGTATGTAATATTAAGCAGTAACAGAGTGAAGGGGTTGTATGTAATATTAAGCAGTAACAGAGTGAAGCAGTAACAGGGTGAAGGGGTTGTATGTAATATTAAGCAGTAACAGAGTGAAGGGGTTGTATGTAATATTAAGTAGTAACAGGGTGAAGGGGTTGTATGTAATATTAAGTAGTAACAGAGTGAAGGGGTTGTATGTCATATTAAGCAGTAACAGAGTGAAGCAGTAACAGAGTGAAGGGGTTGTATGTCATATTAAGCAGTAACAGAGTGAAGCAGTAACAGAGTGAAGGGGTTGTATGTAATATTAAGTAGTAACAGAGTGAAGTAGTAACAGAGTGAAGGGGTTGTAGGTAATATTAAGCAGTAACAGAGTGAAGGGGTTGTATGTAATATTAAGTAGTAACAGGGTGAAGGGGTTGTATGTAATATTAAGTAGTAACAGAGTGAAGGGGTTGTATGTAATATTAAGTAGTAACAGGGTGAAGGGGTTGTATGTAATATTAAGCAGTAACAGAGTGAAGGGGTTGTATGTAATATTAAGTAGTAACAGAGTGAAGGGGTTGTATGTAATATTAAGTAGTAACAGAGTGAAGCAGTAACAGTGTGAAGGGGTTGTATGTAATATTAAGTAGTAACAGAGTGAAGCAGTAACAGAGTGAAGGGGTTGTATGTAATATTAAGTAGTAACAGAGTGAAGGGGTTGTATGTAATATTAAGCAGTAACAGGGTGAAGGGGTTGTATGTAATATTAAGTAGTAACAGAGTGAAGGGGTTGTATGTAATATTAAGTAGTAACAGAGTGAAGCAGTAACAGTGTGAAGGGGTTGTATGTAATATTAAGTAGTAACAGAGTGAAGGGGTTGTATGTAATATTAAGCAGTAACAGGGTGAAGGGGTTGTATGTAATATTAAGTAGTAACAGAGTGAAGGGGTTGTAGGTAATATTAAGTAGTAACAGAGTGAAGGGGTTGTATGTAATATTAAGTAGTAACAGAGTGAAGGGGTTGTATGTAATATTAAGTAGTAACAGAGTGAAGGGGTTGTATGTAATATTAAGTAGTAACAGTGTGAAGGGGTTGTATGTAATATTAAGCAGTAACAGAGTGAAGGGGTTGTATGTAATATTAAGTAGTAACAGAGTGAAGCAGTAACAGAGTGAAGGGGTTGTAGGTAATATTAAGTAGTAACAGTGTGAATGGGTTGTATGTAATATTAAGCAGTAACAGGGTGAAGGGGTTGTATGTAATATTAAGTAGTAACAGAGTGAAGCAGTAACAGAGTGAATGGGTTGTATGTAATATTAAGCAGTAACAGGGTGAAGGGTTGTATGTAATATTAAGCAGTAACAGAGTGAAGGCGTTGTATGTAATATTAAGCAGTAACAGAGTGAAGCAGTAACAGGGTGAAGGGGTTGTATGTAATATTAAGCAGTAACAGAGTGAAGGGGTTGTATGTAATATTAAGTAGTAACAGGGTGAAGGGGTTGTATGTAATATTAAGTAGTAACAGAGTGAAGGGGTTGTATGTCATATTAAGCAGTAACAGAGTGAAGCAGTAACAGAGTGAAGGGGTTGTATGTCATATTAAGCAGTAACAGAGTGAAGCAGTAACAGAGTGAAGGGGTTGTATGTAATATTAAGTAGTAACAGAGTGAAGGGGTTGTATGTAATATTAAGTAGTAACAGAGTGAAGGGGTTGTATGTAATATTAAGCAGTAACAGGGTGAAGGGGTTGTATGTAATATTAAGTAGTAACAGAGTGAAGGGGTTGTATGTAATATTAAGTAGTAACAGGGTGAAGGGGTTGTATGTAATATTAAGTAGTAACAGGGTGAAGGGGTTGTATGTAATATTAAGTAGTAACAGAGTGAAGGGGTTGTATGTAATATTAAGTAGTAACAGAGTGAAGCAGTAACAGAGTGAAGGGGTTGTAGGTAATATTAAGTAGTAACAGGTTGAAGGGGTTGTATGTAATATTAAGCAGTTACAGAGTGAAGGGGTTGTATGTAATATTAAGTAGTAACAGAGTGAAGGGGTTGTATGTAATATTAAGTAGTAACAGAGTGAAGTAGTAACAGAGTGAAGGGGTTGTAGGTAATATTAAGCAGTAACAGAGTGAAGGGGTTGTATGTAATATTAAGTAGTAACAGGGTGAAGGGGTTGTATGTAATATTAAGTAGTAACAGAGTGAAGGGGTTGTATGTAATATTAAGTAGTAACAGGGTGAAGGGGTTGTATGTAATATTAAGCAGTAACAGAGTGAAGGGGTTGTATGTAATATTAAGTAGTAACAGAGTGAAGGGGTTGTATGTAATATTAAGTAGTAACAGAGTGAAGCAGTAACAGTGTGAAGGGGTTGTATGTAATATTAAGTAGTAACAGAGTGAAGCAGTAACAGAGTGAAGGTGTTGTATGTAATATTAAGTAGTAACAGAGTGAAGGGGTTGTATGTAATATTAAGCAGTAACAGGGTGAAGGGGTTGTATGTAATATTAAGTAGTAACAGAGTGAAGTAGTAACAGAGTGAAGGGGTTGTATGTAATATTAAGCAGTAACAGGGTGAAGGGGTTGTATGTAATATTAAGTAGTAACAGAGTGAAGGGGTTGTAGGTAATATTAAGTAGTAACAGAGTGAAGGGGTTGTATGTAATATTAAGTAGTAACAGAGTGAAGGGGTTGTATGTAATATTAAGTAGTAACAGAGTGAAGGGGTTGTATGTAATATTAAGTAGTAACAGTGTGAAGGGGTTGTATGTAATATTAAGCAGTAACAGAGTGAAGGGGTTGTATGTAATATTAAGTAGTAACAGAGTGAAGCAGTAACAGAGTGAAGGGGTTGTAGGTAATATTAAGTAGTAACAGTGTGAAGGGGTTGTATGTAATATTAAGTAGTAACAGAGTGAAGCAGTAACAGAGTGAAGGGGTTGTAGGTAATATTAAGTAGTAACAGAGTGAAGGGGTTGTATGTAATATTAAGCAGTAACAGGGTGAAGGGGTTGTGTGTAATATTAAGTAGTAACAGAGTGAAGCAGTAACAGAGTGAAGGGGTTGTATGTAATATTAAGTAGTAACAGAGTGAAGGGGTTGTATGTAATATTAAGCAGTAACAGGGTGAAGGGGTTGTATGAAATATTAAGCAGTAACAGAGTGAAGGGGTTGTATGTAATATTAAGCAGTAACAGAGTGAAGCAGTAACATGGTGAAGGGGTTGTATGTAATATTAAGCAGTAACAGAGTGAAGGGGATGTATGTAATATTAAGTAGTAACAGGGTGAAGGGGTTGTATGTAATATTAAGTAGTAACAGAGTGAAGGGGTTGTATGTCATATTAAGCAGTAACAGAGTGAAGCAGTAACAGAGTGAATGGGTTGTATGTCATATTAAGCAGTAACAGAGTGAAGCAGTAACAGAGTGAAGGGGTTGTATGTAATATTAAGTAGTAACAGAGTGAAGGGGTTGTATGTAATATTAAGTAGTAACAGAGTGAAGGGGTTGTATGTAATATTAAGCAGTAACAGGGTGAAGGGGTTGTATGTAATATTAAGTAGTAACAGAGTGAAGGGGTTGTATGTAATATTAAGTAGTAACAGGGTGAAGGGGTTGTATGTAATATTAAGTAGTAACAGAGTGAAGGGGTTGTATGTAATATTAAGTAGTAACAGAGTGAAGCAGTAACAGAGTGAAGGGGTTGTAGGTAATATTAAGTAGTAACAGAGTGAAGGGGTTGTATGTAATATTAAGTAGTAACAGAGTGAAGGGGTTGTATGTAATATTAAGTAGTAACAGGTTGAAGGGGTTGTATGTAATATTAAGTAGTAACAGAGTGAAGGGGTTGTATGTAATATTAAGTAGTAACAGTGTGAAGGGGTTGTATGTAATATTAAGTAGTAACAGAGTGAAGGGGTTGTATGTCATATTAAGCAATAACAGAGTGGATGGGTTGTATGTCATATTAAGCAGTAACAGAGTGAAGCAGTAACAGAGTGAAGGGGTTGTATGTCATATTAAGCAGTAACAGAGTGAAGCAGTAACAGAGTGAAGGGGTTGTATGTAATATTAAGTAGTAACAGAGTGAAGGGGTTGTATGTAATATTAAGCAGTAACAGAGTGAAGAGGTTGTATGTAATATTAAGCAGTAACAGAGTGAAGGGGTTGTATGTAATATTAAGTAGTAACAGAGTGAAGGGGTTGTATGTAATATTATGCAGTAACAGAGTGAAGTAGTAACAGAGTGAAGGGGTTGTATGTAATATTAAGCAGTAACAGAGTGAAGCAGTAACAGAGTGAAGGGGTTGTATGTAATATTAAGCAGTAACAGAGTGAAGGGGTTGTATGTAATATTAAGCAGTAACAGAGTGAAGCAGTAACAGAGTGAAGGGGTTGTATGTAATATTAAGCAGTAACAGAGTGAAGGGATTGTATGTAATATTAAGTAGTAAGAGGTTGAAGGGGTTGTATGTAATATTAAGTAGTAACAGAGTGAAGGGGTTGTATGTAATATTAAGTAGTAACAGAGTGAAGGGGCTGTATGTAATATTAAGCAGTAACAGGGTGAAGGGGTTGTATGTAATATTAAGTAGTAACAGGGTGAAGGGGTTGTATGTAATATTAAGTAGTAACAGGGTGAAGGGGTTGTATGTAATATTAAGTAGTAACAGAGTGAAGGGGTTGTATGTAATATTAAGTAGTAACAGAGTGTAGCAGTAACAGAGTGAAGGGGTTGTAGGTAATATTAAGTAGTAACAGAGTGAAGGGGTTGTATGTAATATTAAGTAGTAACAGAGTGAAGGGGTTGTATGTAATATTAAGTAGTAACAGGTTGAAGGGGTTGTATGTAATATTAAGTAGTAACAGGGTGAAGGGGTTGTATGTAATATTAAGCAGTAACAGAGTGAAGGGGTTGTATGTAATATTAAGTAGTAACAGAGTGAAGGGGTTGTATGTAATATTAAGCAGTAACAGGTTGAAGGGGTTGTATGTAATATTAAGTAGTAACAGAGTGAAGGGGTTGTATGTAATATTAAGCAGTAACAGAGTGAAGGGGTTGTATGTAATATTAAGTAGTAACAGAGTGAAGGGGTTGTATGTAATATTAAGTAGTAACAGAGTGAAGGGGTTGTATGTAATATTAAGTAGTAACAGAGTGAAGGGGTTGTATGTAATATTAAGCAGTAACAGAGTGAAGGGGTTGTATGTAATATTAAGTAGTAACAGAGTGAAGGGGTTGTATGTAATATTAAGTAGTAACAGAGTGAAGGGGTTGTATGTAATATTAAGTAGTAACAGGGTGAAGGGGTTGTATGTAATATTAAGTAGTAACAGGGTGAAGGGGTTGTATGTCATATTAAGTAGTAACAGAGTGAAGGGGTTGTATGTTATATTAAGTAGTAACAGAGTGAAGGGGTTGTATGTAATATTAAGTAGTAACAGTGTGAAGGGGTTGTATGTAATATTAAGTAGTAACAGAGTGAAGGGGTTGTATGTAATATTAAGTAGTAACAGAGTGAAGCAGTAACAGAGTGAAGGGGTTGTATGTAATATTAAGTAGTAACAGAGTGAAGGGGTTGTATGTAATATTAAGTAGTAACAGAGTGAAGGGGTTGTATGTAATATTAAGCAGTAACAGAGTGAAGCAGTAACAGTGTGAAGGGGTTGTATGTAATATTAAGTAGTAACAGGTTGAAGGGGTTGTATGTAATATTAAGTAGTAACAGAGTGAAGGGGTTGTATGTAATATTAAGCAGTAACAGGTTGAAGGGGTTGTATGTAATATTAAGTAGTAACAGAGTGAAGGGGTTGTATGTAATATTAAGCAGTAACAGAGTGAAGGGGTTGTATGTAATATTAAGTAGTAACAGAGTGAAGGGGTTGTATGTAATATTAAGTAGTAACAGAGTGAAGGGGTTGTATGTAATATTAAGTAGTAACAGAGTGAAGGGGTTGTATGTAATATTAAGCAGTAACAGAGTGAAGGGGTTGTATGTAATATTAAGTAGTAACAGAGTGAAGGGGTTGTATGTAATATTAAGTAGTAACAGAGTGAAGGGGTTGTATGTAATATTAAGTAGTAACAGTGTGAAGGGGTTGTATGTAATATTAAGTAGTAACAGGGTGAAGGGGTTGTATGTCATATTAAGTAGTAACAGAGTGAAGGGGTTGTATGTTATATTAAGTAGTAACAGAGTGAAGGGGTTGTATGTAATATTAAGTAGTAACAGTGTGAAGGGGTTGTATGTAATATTAAGTAGTAACAGAGTGAAGGGGTTGTATGTAATATTAAGTAGTAACAGAGTGAAGCAGTAACAGAGTGAAGGGGTTGTATGTAATATTAAGTAGTAACAGAGTGAAGGGGTTGTATGTAATATTAAGTAGTAACAGAGTGAAGGGGTTGTATGTAATATTAAGCAGTAACAGAGTGAAGCAGTAACAGTGTGAAGGGGTTGTATGTAATATTAAGTAGTAACAGGTTGAAGGGGTTGTATGTAATATTAAGTAGTAACAGAGTGAAGGGGTTGTATGTAATATTAAGTAGTAACAGAGTGAAGCAGTAACAGAGTGAAGGGATTGTATGTAATATTAAGTAGTAACAGAGTGAAGGGGTTGTATGTAATATTAAGTAGTAACAGAGTGAAGGGGTTGTATGTAATATTAAGCAGTAACAGAGTGAAGGGGTTGTATGTAATATTAAGTAGTGACAGAGTGAAGCAGTAACAGAGTGAAGGGGTTGTATGTAATATTAAGCAGTAACAGGGTGAAGGGGTTGTATGTAATATTAAGTAGTAACAGAGTGAAGGGGTTGTATGTAATATTAAGCAGTAACAGAGTGAAGCAGTAACAGGGTGAAGAGGTTGTATGTAATATTAAGCAGTAACAGAGTGAAGGGATTGTATGTAATATTAAGCAGTAACAGAGTGAAGCAGTAACAGGGTGAAGGGGTTGTATGTAATATTAAGCAGTAACAGAGTGAAGGGGTTGTATGTAATATTAAGCAGTAACAGGGTGAAGGGGTTGTATGTCATATTAAGCAGTAACAGAGTGAAGGGGTTGTATGTCATATTAAGCAGTAACAGAGTGAAGCAGTAACAGAGTGAAGGGGTTGTATGTAATATTAAGCAGTAACAGAGTGAAGCAGTAACATGGTGAAGGGGTTGTATGTAATATTAAGCAGTAACAGAGTGAAGGGGATGTATGTAATATTAAGTAGTAACAGGGTGAAGGGGTTGTATGTAATATTAAGTAGTAACAGAGTGAAGGGGTTGTATGTCATATTAAGCAGTAACAGAGTGAAGCAGTAACAGAGTGAATGGGTTGTATGTCATATTAAGCAGTAACAGAGTGAAGCAGTAACAGAGTGAAGGGGTTGTATGTAATATTAAGTAGTAACAGAGTGAAGGGGTTGTATGTAATATTAAGTAGTAACAGAGTGAAGGGGTTGTATGTAATATTAAGCAGTAACAGGGTGAAGGGGTTGTATGTAATATTAAGTAGTAACAGAGTGAAGGGGTTGTATGTAATATTAAGTAGTAACAGGGTGAAGGGGTTGTATGTAATATTAAGTAGTAACAGAGTGAAGGGGTTGTATGTAATATTAAGTAGTAACAGAGTGAAGCAGTAACAGAGTGAAGGGGTTGTAGGTAATATTAAGTAGTAACAGAGTGAAGGGGTTGTATGTAATATTAAGTAGTAACAGAGTGAAGGGGTTGTATGTAATATTAAGTAGTAACAGGTTGAAGGGGTTGTATGTAATATTAAGTAGTAACAGGTTGAAGGGGTTGTATGTAATATTAAGTAGTAACAGAGTGAAGGGGTTGTATGTAATATTAAGTAGTAACAGAGTGAAGGGGTTGTATGTAATATTAAGTAGTAACAGTGTGAAGGGGTTGTATGTAATATTAAGTAGTAACAGAGTGAAGGGGTTGTATGTCATATTAAGCAATAACAGAGTGGATGGGTTGTATGTCATATTAAGCAGTAACAGAGTGAAGCAGTAACAGAGTGAAGGGGTTGTATGTCATATTAAGCAGTAACAGAGTGAAGCAGTAACAGAGTGAAGGGGTTGTATGTAATATTAAGTAGTAACAGAGTGAAGGGGTTGTATGTAATATTAAGCAGTAACAGAGTGAAGAGGTTGTATGTAATATTAAGCAGTAACAGAGTGAAGGGGTTGTATGTAATATTAAGTAGTAACAGAGTGAAGGGGTTGTATGTAATATTAAGCAGTAACAGAGTGAAGTAGTAACAGAGTGAAGGGGTTGTATGTAATATTAAGCAGTAACAGAGTGAAGCAGTAACAGAGTGAAGGGGTTGTATGTAATATTAAGCAGTAACAGAGTGAAGGGGTTGTATGTAATATTAAGCAGTAACAGAGTGAAGCAGTAACAGAGTGAAGGGGTTGTATGTAATATTAAGCAGTAACAGAGTGAAGGGATTGTATGTAATATTAAGTAGTAAGAGGTTGAAGGGGTTGTATGTAATATTAAGTAGTAACAGAGTGAAGGGGTTGTATGTAATATTAAGTAGTAACAGAGTGAAGGGGTTGTATGTAATATTAAGCAGTAACAGGGTGAAGGGGTTGTATGTAATATTAAGTAGTAACAGGGTGAAGGGGTTGTATGTAATATTAAGTAGTAACAGGGTGAAGGGGTTGTATGTAATATTAAGTAGTAACAGAGTGAAGGGGTTGTATGTAATATTAAGTAGTAACAGAGTGAAGCAGTAACAGAGTGAAGGGGTTGTAGGTAATATTAAGTAGTAACAGAGTGAAGGGGTTGTATGTAATATTAAGTAGTAACAGAGTGAAGGGGTTGTATGTAATATTAAGTAGTAACAGAGTGAAGCAGTAACAGAGTGAAGGGGTTGTATGTAATATTAAGTAGTAACAGAGTGAAGGGGTTGTATGTAATATTAAGTAGTAACAGGTTGAAGGGGTTGTATGTAATATTAAGTAGTAACAGGGTGAAGGGGTTGTATGTAATATTAAGCAGTAACAGAGTGAAGGGGTTGTATGTAATATTAAGTAGTAACAGAGTGAAGGGGTTGTATGTAATATTAAGCAGTAACAGGTTGAAGGGGTTGTATGTAATATTAAGTAGTAACAGAGTGAAGGGGTTGTATGTAATATTAAGCAGTAACAGAGTGAAGGGGTTGTATGTAATATTAAGTAGTAACAGAGTGAAGGGGTTGTATGTAATATTAAGTAGTAACAGAGTGAAGGGGTTGTATGTAATATTAAGTAGTAACAGAGTGAAGGGGTTGTATGTAATATTAAGCAGTAACATAGTGAAGGGGTTGTATGTAATATTAAGTAGTAACAGAGTGAAGGGGTTGTATGTAATATTAAGTAGTAACAGAGTGAAGGGGTTGTATGTAATATTAAGTAGTAACAGGGTGAAGGGGTTGTATGTAATATTAAGTAGTAACAGGGTGAAGGGGTTGTATGTCATATTAAGTAGTAACAGAGTGAAGGGGTTGTATGTTATATTAAGTAGTAACAGAGTGAAGGGGTTGTATGTAATATTAAGTAGTAACAGTGTGAAGGGGTTGTATGTAATATTAAGTAGTAACAGAGTGAAGGGGTTGTATGTAATATTAAGTAGTAACAGAGTGAAGCAGTAACAGAGTGAAGGGGTTGTATGTAATATTAAGTAGTAACAGAGTGAAGTAGTAACAGAGTGAAGGGGTTGTATGTTATATTAAGTAGTAACAGAGTGAAGGGGTTGTATGTAATATTAAGTAGTAACAGGGTGAAGGGGTTGTATGTAATATTAAGTAGTAACAGGGTGAAGGGGTTGTATGTAATATTAAGTAGTAACAGAGTGAAGTAGTAACAGAGTGAAGGGGTTGTATGTTATATTAAGTAGTAACAGGGTGAAGGGGTTGTATGTAATATTAAGTAGTAACAGGGTGAAGGGGTTGTATGTAATATTAAGTAGTAACAGAGTGAAGTAGAAACAGAGTGAAGGGGTTGTATGTTATATTAAGTAGTAACAGAGTGAAGGGGTTGTATGTAATATTAAGTAGTAACAGTGTGAAGGGGTTGTATGTAATATTAAGTAGTAACAGAGTGAAGGGGTTGTATGTAATATTAAGTAGTAACAGAGTGAAGGGGTTGTATGTAATATTAAGTAGTAACAGGGTGAAGGGGTTGTATGTAATATTAAGTAGTAACAGGGTGAAGGGATTGTATGTTATATTAAGTAGTAACAGAGTGAAGGGGTTGTAGGTAATATTAAGTAGTAACAGGGTGAAGGGGTTGTATGTAATATTAAGCAGTAACAGAGTGAAGGGGTTGTATGTAATATTAAGTAGTAACAGAGTGAAGGGGTTGTATGTAATATTAAGTAGTAACAGAGTGAAGCAGTAACAGAGTGAAGGGGTTGTATGTCATATTAAGTAGTAACAGGTTGAAGGGGTTGTATGTAATATTAAGTAGTAACAGGTTGAAGGGGTTGTATGTAATATTAAGTAGTAACAGAGTGAAGGGGTTGTATGCAATATCAAGTAGTAAAAGAGTGAAGCAGTAACAGAGTGAAGGGGTTGTATGTAATATTAAGCAGTAACAGAGTGAAGGGGTTGTATGTAATATTAAGTAGTAACAGAGTGAAGGGGTTGTATGTAATATTAAGCAGTAACAGAGTGAAGGGGTTGTATGTAATATTAAGTAGTAACAGAGTGAAGCAGTAACAGAGTGAAGGGGTTGTAGGTAATATTAAGTAGTAACAGAGTGAAGGGGTTGTATGTAATATTAAGCAGTAACAGGGTGAAGGGGTTGTATGTCATATTAAGCAGTAACAGAGTGAAGGGGTTGTATGTAATATTAAGTAGTAACAGAGTGAAGGGGTTGTATGTAATATTAAGCAGTAACAGAGTGAAGGGGTTGTATGTAATATTAAGTAGTAACAGGGTGAAGGGGTTGTATGTAATATTAAGCAGTAACAGAGTGAAGCAGTAACAGAGTGAAGGGGTTGTAGGTAATATTTAGTAGTAACAGGGTGAAGGGGTTGCATATAATATTAAGTAGTAACAGAGTGAATGGGTTGTATGTAATATTAAGTAGTAACAGAGTGAAGGGGTTGTATGTAATATTAAGTAGTAACAGAGTGAAGCAGTAACAGAGTGAAGGGGTTGTAGGTAATATTAAGTAGTAACAGGGTTAAGGGGTTGTATGTAATATTAAGCAGTAACAGGGTGAAGGGGTTGTATGTAATATTAAGTAGTAACAGAGTGAAGGGGTTGTATGTAATATAAAGCAGTAACAGAGTGAAGGGGTTGTATGTATTATTAAGTAGTAACAGGGTGAAGGGGTTGTATGTAATATTAAGCAGTAACAGAGTGAAGGGGTTGTATGTAATATTAAGCAGTAACAGAGTGAAGGGGTTGTATGTAATATTAAGCAGTAACAGAGTGAAGGGGTTGTATGTAATATTAAGTAGTAACAGAGTGAAGGGGTTGTATGTAATATTAAGTAGTAACAGAGTGAAGGGGTTGTATGTAATATTAAGTAGTAACAGGGTGAAGGGGTTGTATGTTATATTAAGTAGTAACAGAGTGAAGGGGTTGTATGTAATATTAAGTAGTAACAGAGTGAAGGGGTTGTATGTAATATTAAGCAGTAACAGAGTGAAGGGGTTGTATGTAATATTAAGTAGTAACAGGGTGAAGGGGTTGTATGTAATATTAAGTAGTAACAGGGTGAAGGGGTTGTATGTAATATTAAGCAGTAACAGAGTGAAGGGGTTGTACGTAATATTAAGTAGTAACAGAGTGAAGCAGTAACAGAGTGAAGGGGTTGTAGGTAATATTAAGCAGTAACAGAGTGAAGGGGTTGTATGTAATATTAAGTAGTAACAGAGTGAAGCAGTAACAGAGTGAAGGGGTTGTAGGTAATATTAAGTAGTAACAGGGTGAAGGGGTTGTATGTTATATTAAGTAGTAACAGAGTGAAGGGGATGTATGTAATATTAAGTAGTAACAGAGTGAAGTGGTTGTATGTAATATTAAGCAGTAACAGAGTGAAGGGGTTGTATGTAATATTAAGTAGTAACAGGGTGAAGGGGTTGTATGTAATATTAAGTAGTAACAGGGTGAAGGGGTTGTATGTAATATTAAGTAGTAACAGAGTGAAGTAGTAACAGAGTGAAGGGGTTGTATGTTATATTAAGTAGTAACAGAGTGAAGGGGTTGTATGTAATATTAAGTAGTAACAGGGTGAAGGGGTTGTATGTAATATTAAGCAGTAACAGAGTGAAGCAGTAACAGAGTGAAGGGGTTGTAGGTAATATTAAGTAGTAACAGGGTGAAGGGGTTGCATATAATATTAAGTAGTAACAGAGTGAAGGGGTTGTATGTAATATTAAGTAGTAACAGAGTGAAGGGGTTGTATGTAATATTAAGTAGTAACAGAGTGAAGCAGTAACAGAGTGAAGGGGTTGTAGGTAATATTAAGTAGTAACAGGGTGAAGGGGTTGTATGTAATATTAAGCAGTAACCGGGTGAAGGGGTTGTATGTAATATTAAGTAGTAACAGAGTGAAGGGGTTGTATGTAATATAAAGCAGTAACAGAGTGAAGGGGTTGTATGTATTATTAAGTAGTAACAGGGTGAAGGGGTTGTATGTAATATTAAGCAGTAACAGAGTGAAGGGGTTGTATGTAATATTAAGCAGTAACAGAGTGAAGGGGTTGTATGTAATATTAAGCAGTAACAGAGTGAAGGGGTTGTATGTAATATTAAGTAGTAACAGGGTGAAGGGGTTGTATGTTATATTAAGTAGTAACAGAGTGAAGGGGTTGTATGTAATATTAAGTAGTAACAGGGTGAAGGGGTTGTATGTTATATTAAGTAGTAACAGAGTGAAGGGGATGTATGTAATATTAAGTAGTAACAGAGTGAAGAGGTTGTATGTAATATTAAGCAGTAACAGAGTGAAGGGGTTGTATGTAATATTAAGTAGTAACAGGGTGAAGGGGTTGTATGTAATATTAAGTAGTAACAGGGTGAAGGGGTTGTATGTAATATTAAGTAGTAACAGAGTGAAGGGGTTGTATGTAATATTAAGTAGTAACAGAGTGAAGCAGTAACAGAGTGAAGGGGTTGTAGGTAATATTAAGTAGTAATATAGTGAAGGGGTTGTATGTAATATTAAGTAGTAACAGAGTGAAGGGGTTGTATGTAATATTAAGCAGTAACAGAGTGAAGGGGTTGTATGTAATATTAAGTAGTAACAGAGTGAAGGGGTTGTATGTAATATTAAGTAGTAACAGGGTGAAGGGGTTGTATGTTATATTAAGTAGTAACAGAGTGAAGGGGTTGTATGGAATATTAAGTAGTAACAGGGTGAAGGGGTTGTATGTTATATTAAGTAGTAACAGAGTGAAGGGGATGTATGTAATATTAAGTAGTACCAGAGTGAAGTGGTTGTATGTAATATTAAGCAGTAACAGAGTGAAGGGGTTGTATGTAATATTAAGTAGTAACAGGGTGAAGGGTTTGTATGTAATATTAAGTAGTAACAGGGTGAAGGGGTTGTATGTAATATTAAGTAGTAACAGAGTGAAGTAGTAACAGAGTGAAGGGGTTGTATGTTATATTAAGTAGTAAAAGAGTGAAGGGGTTGTATGTAATATTAAGCAGTAACAGAGTGAAGGGGTTGTATGTAATATTAAGTAGTAACAGTGTGAAGGGGTTGTATGTAATATTAAGTAGTAACAGGGTGAAGGGGTTGTATGTAATATTAAGCAGTAACAGAGTGAAGGGGTTGTATGTAATATTAAGCAGTAACAGAGTGAAGGGGTTGTATGTAATATTAAGCAGTAACAGAGTGAAGGGGTTGTATGTAATATTAAGTAGTAACAGAGTGAAGGGGTTGTATGTAATATTAAGTAGTAACAGAGTGAAGGGGTTGTATGTAATATTAAGTAGTAACAGAGTGAAGCAGTAACAGAGTGAAGGGGTTGTATGTAATATTAAGTAGTAACAGGTTGAAGGGGTTGTATGTAATATTAAGTAGTAACAGGTTGAAGGGGTTGTATTGTAATATTAAGTAGTAACAGAGTGAAGGGGTTGTATGTAATATTAAGTAGTAACAGAGTGAAGCAGTAACAGAGTGAAGGGGTTGTATGTAATATTAAGAAGTAACAGAGTGAAGGGGTTGTATGTAATATTAAGTAGTAACAGAGTGAAGGGGTTGTATGTAATATTAAGCAGTAACAGAGTGAAGGGGTTGGATGTAATATTAAGTAGTAACAGAGTGAAGCAGTAACAGAGTGAAGGGGTTGTAGGTAATATTAAGTAGTAACAGAGTGAAGGGGTTGTATGTAATATTAAGCAGTAACAGGGTGAAGGGGTTGTATGTAATATTAAGTAGTAACAGAGTGAAGGGGTTGTATGTAAAATTAAGCAGTAACAGAGTGAAGGGGTTGTATGTAATATTAAGTAGTAACAGGGTGAAGGGGTTGTATGTAATATTAAGCAGTAACAGAGTGAAGCAGTAACAGAGTGAAGGGGTTGTAGGTAATATTAAGTAGTAACAGGGTGAAGGGGTTGTATGTAATATTAAGTAGTAACAGAGTGAAGGGGTTGTATGTAATATTAAGTAGTAACAGAGTGAAGAAGTAACAGAGTGAAGGGGTTGCATATAATATTAAGTAGTAACAGAGTGAAGGGGTTGCATATAATATTAAGTAGTAACAGGGTGAAGGGGTTGTATGTAATATTAAGTAGTAACAGAGTGAAGGGGTTGTATGTAATATTAAGCAGTAACAGAGTGAAGGAGTTGTATGTAATATTAAGTAGTAACAGGGTGAAGGGGTTGTATGTAATATTAAGCAGTAACAGAGTGAAGGGGTTGTATGTAATATTAAGTAGTAACAGAGTGAAGGGGTTGTATGTAATATTAAGTAGTAACAGAGTGAAGGGGTTGTATGTAATATTAAGCAGTAACAGAGTGAAGGGGTTGTATGTAATATTAAGCAGTAACAGAGTGAAGGGGTTGTATGTAATATTAAGCAGTAACAGAGTGAAGGGGTTGTATGTAATATTAAGTAGTAACAGGGTGAAGGGGTTGTATGTAATATTAAGCAGTAACAGAGTGAAGGGGTTGTAGGTAATATTAAGCAGTAACAGAGTGAAGGGGTTGTATGTAATATTAAGTAGTAACAGAGTGAAGCAGTAACAGAGTGAAGGGGTTGTATGTAATATTAAGTAGTAACAGAGTGAAGGGGTTGTATGTAATATTAAGTAGTAACAGAGTGAAGGGGTTGTATGTAATATTAAGTAGTAACAGAGTGAAGTAGTAACAGAGTGAAGGGGTTGTATGTAATATTAAGCAGTAACAGAGTGAAGGGGTTGTATGTAATATTAAGTAGTAACAGAGTGAAGCAGTAACAGAGTGAAGGGGTTGTAGGTAATATTAAGTAGTAACAGAGTGAAGGGGTTGTATGTAATATTAAGTAGTAACAGAGTGAAGTAGTAACAGAGTGAAGGGGTTGTAGGTAATATTAAGTAGTAACAGAGTGAAGGGGTTGTATGTAATATTAAGCAGTAACAGAGTGAAGGGGTTGTATGTAATATTAAGTAGTAACAGGGTGAAGGGGTTGTATGTAATATTAAGTAGTAACAGGTTGAAGGGGTTGTTTGTAATATTAAGCAGTAAAAGGGTGAAGGGGTTGTATGTAATATTAAGCAGTAACAGAGTGAAGGGGTTGTATGTAATATTAAGTAGTAACAGAGTGAAGGGGTTGTATGTAATATTAAGCAGTAACAGGTTGAAGGGGTTGTATGTAATATTAAGTAGTAACAGAGTGAAGGGGTTGTATGTAATATTAAGCAGTAACAGAGTGAAGGGGTTGTATATAATATTAAGTAGTAACAGAGTGAAGGGGTTGTATGTAATATTAAGTAGTAATAGAGTGAAGGGGTTGTATGTAATATTAAGTAGTAACAGGTTGAAGGGGTTGTATGTAATATTAAGTAGTAACAGGTTGAAGGGGTTGTATTGTAATATTAAGTAGTAACAGAGTGAAGGGGTTGTATGTAATATTAAGTAGTAACAGAGTGAAGCAGTAACAGAGTGAAGGGGTTGTATGTAATATTAAGAAGTAACAGAGTGAAGGGGTTGTATGTAATATTAAGTAGTAACAGAGTGAAGGGGTTGTATGTAATATTAAGCAGTAACAGAGTGAAGGGGTTGTATGTAATATTAAGTAGTAACAGAGTGAAGCAGTAACAGAGTGAAGGGGTTGTAGGTAATATTAAGTAGTAACAGAGTGAAGGGGTTGTATGTAATATTAAGCAGTAACAGGGTGAAGGGGTTGTATGTAATATTAAGTAGTAACAGAGTGAAGGGGTTGTATGTAAAATTAAGCAGTAACAGAGTGAAGGGGTTGTATGTAATATTAAGTAGTAACAGGGTGAAGGGGTTGTATGTAATATTAAGCAGTAACAGAGTGAAGCAGTAACAGAGTGAAGGGGTTGTAGGTAATATTAAGTAGTAACAGGGTGAAGGGGTTGTATGTAATATTAAGTAGTAACAGAGTGAAGGGGTTGTATGTAATATTAAGTAGTAACAGAGTGAAGAAGTAACAGAGTGAAGGGGTTGCATATAATATTAAGTAGTAACAGAGTGAAGGGGTTGCATATAATATTAAGTAGTAACAGGGTGAAGGGGTTGTATGTAATATTAAGTAGTAACAGAGTGAAGGGGTTGTATGTAATATTAAGCAGTAACAGAGTGAAGGAGTTGTATGTAATATTAAGTAGTAACAGGGTGAAGGGGTTGTATGTAATATTAAGCAGTAACAGAGTGAAGGGGTTGTATGTAATATTAAGTAGTAACAGAGTGAAGGGGTTGTATGTAATATTAAGTAGTAACAGAGTGAAGGGGTTGTATGTAATATTAAGCAGTAACAGAGTGAAGGGGTTGTATGTAATATTAAGCAGTAACAGAGTGAAGGGGTTGTATGTAATATTAAGCAGTAACAGAGTGAAGGGGTTGTATGTAATATTAAGTAGTAACAGGGTGAAGGGGTTGTATGTAATATTAAGCAGTAACAGAGTGAAGGGGTTGTAGGTAATATTAAGCAGTAACAGAGTGAAGGGGTTGTATGTAATATTAAGTAGTAACAGAGTGAAGCAGTAACAGAGTGAAGGGGTTGTATGTAATATTAAGTAGTAACAGAGTGAAGGGGTTGTATGTAATATTAAGTAGTAACAGAGTGAAGGGGTTGTATGTAATATTAAGTAGTAACAGAGTGAAGTAGTAACAGAGTGAAGGGGTTGTATGTAATATTAAGCAGTAACAGAGTGAAGGGGTTGTATGTAATATTAAGTAGTAACAGAGTGAAGCAGTAACAGAGTGAAGGGGTTGTAGGTAATATTAAGTAGTAACAGAGTGAAGGGGTTGTATGTAATATTAAGTAGTAACAGAGTGAAGGGGTTGTATGTAATATTAAGTAGTAACAGAGTGAAGTAGTAACAGAGTGAAGGGGTTGTAGGTAATATTAAGTAGTAACAGAGTGAAGGGGTTGTATGTAATATTAAGCAGTAACAGAGTGAAGGGGTTGTATGTAATATTAAGTAGTAACAGGGTGAAGGGGTTGTATGTAATATTAAGTAGTAACAGGTTGAAGGGGTTGTTTGTAATATTAAGCAGTAAAAGGGTGAAGGGGTTGTATGTAATATTAAGCAGTAACAGAGTGAAGGGGTTGTATGTAATATTACGTAGTAACAGAGTGAAGGGGTTGTATGTAATATTAAGCAGTAACAGGTTGAAGGGGTTGTAT
The DNA here is from genome assembly GCF_045791955.1 of Oncorhynchus clarkii lewisi. Taxonomy (NCBI): domain Eukaryota; kingdom Metazoa; phylum Chordata; class Actinopteri; order Salmoniformes; family Salmonidae; genus Oncorhynchus; species Oncorhynchus clarkii. The sequence goes on along the minus strand of NC_092173.1, from coordinate 30,937,700 downwards.
GTAATATTAAGTAGTAACAGAGTGAAGGGGTTGTATGTAATATTAAGCAGTAACAGAGTGAAGGGGTTGTATGTAATATTAAGTAGTAACAGAGTGAAGGGGTTGTATGTAATATTAAGTAGTAACAGAGTGAAGGTTTTGTATGTAATATTAAGTAGTAACAGAGTGAATGGGTGGTATGTAATATTAAGCAGTAACAGAGTGAAGGGGTTGTATGTAATATTAAATTGTAACAGAGTGAAGGGGTTGTATGTAATATTAAGTAGTAACAGAGTGAAGGGGTTGTATGTAATATTAAGCAGTAACAGAGTGAAGGGGTTGTATGTAATATTAAGCAGTGACAGAGTGAAGGGGTTGTATGTAATATTAAGCAGTAACAGAGTGAAGGGGTTGTATGTAATATTAAGTAGTAACAGGGTGAAGGGGTTGTATGTAATATTAAGCAGTAACAGAGTGAAGGGGTTGTAGGTAATATTAAGCAGTAACAGAGTGAAGGGGTTGTATGTAATATTAAGTAGTAACAGAGTGAAGCAGTAACAGAGTGAAGGGGTTGTATGTAATATTAAGTAGTAACAGAGTGAAGGGGTTGTATGTAATATTAAGTAGTAACAGAGTGAAGCAGTAACAGAGTGAAGGGGTTGTATGTAATATTAAGAAGTAACAGAGTGAAGGGGTTGTATGTAATATTAAGTAGTAACAGAGTGAAGGGGTTGTATGTAATATTAAGCAGTAACAGAGTGAAGGGGTTGTATGTAATATTAAGTAGTAACAGAGTGAAGCAGTAACAGAGTGAAGGGGTTGTAGGTAATATTAAGTAGTAACAGAGTGAAGGGGTTGTATGTAATATTAAGCAGTAACAGGGTGAAGGGGTTGTATGTAATATTAAGTAGTAACAGAGTGAAGGGGTTGTATGTAAAATTAAGCAGTAACAGAGTGAAGGGGTTGTATGTAATATTAAGTAGTAACAGGGTGAAGGGGTTGTATGTAATATTAAGCAGTAACAGAGTGAAGCAGTAACAGAGTGAAGGGGTTGTAGGTAATATTAAGTAGTAACAGGGTGAAGGGGTTGTATGTAATATTAAGTAGTAACAGAGTGAAGGGGTTGTATGTAATATTAAGCAGTAACAGGGTGAAGGGGTTGTAGGTAATATTAAGTAGTAACAGAGTGAAGGGGTTGTATGTAATATTAAGCAGTAACAGGGTGAAGGGGTTGTATGTAATATTAAGTAGTAACAGAGTGAAGGGGTTGTATGTAAAATTAAGCAGTAACAGAGTGAAGGGGTTGTATGTAATATTAAGTAGTAACAGGGTGAAGGGGTTGTATGTAATATTAAGCAGTAACAGAGTGAAGCAGTAACAGAGTGAAGGGGTTGTAGGTAATATTAAGTAGTAACAGGGTGAAGGGGTTGTATGTAATATTAAGTAGTAACAGAGTGAAGGGGTTGTATGTAATATTAAGTAGTAACAGAGTGAAGAAGTAACAGAGTGAAGGGGTTGCATATAATATTAAGTAGTAACAGAGTGAAGGGGTTGCATATAATATTAAGTAGTAACAGGGTGAAGGGGTTGTATGTAATATTAAGTAGTAACAGAGTGAAGGGGTTGTATGTAATATTAAGCAGTAACAGAGTGAAGGAGTTGTATGTAATATTAAGTAGTAACAGGGTGAAGGGGTTGTATGTAATATTAAGCAGTAACAGAGTGAAGGGGTTGTATGTAATATTAAGTAGTAACAGAGTGAAGGGGTTGTATGTAATATTAAGTAGTAACAGAGTGAAGGGGTTGTATGTAATATTAAGCAGTAACAGAGTGAAGGGGTTGTATGTAATATTAAGCAGTAACAGAGTGAAGGGGTTGTATGTAATATTAAGCAGTAACAGAGTGAAGGGGTTGTATGTAATATTAAGTAGTAACAGGGTGAAGGGGTTGTATGTAATATTAAGCAGTAACAGAGTGAAGGGGTTGTAGGTAATATTAAGCAGTAACAGAGTGAAGGGGTTGTATGTAATATTAAGTAGTAACAGAGTGAAGCAGTAACAGAGTGAAGGGGTTGTATGTAATATTAAGTAGTAACAGAGTGAAGGGGTTGTATGTAATATTAAGTAGTAACAGAGTGAAGGGGTTGTATGTAATATTAAGTAGTAACAGAGTGAAGTAGTAACAGAGTGAAGGGGTTGTATGTAATATTAAGCAGTAACAGAGTGAAGGGGTTGTATGTAATATTAAGTAGTAACAGAGTGAAGCAGTAACAGAGTGAAGGGGTTGTAGGTAATATTAAGTAGTAACAGAGTGAAGGGGTTGTATGTAATATTAAGTAGTAACAGAGTGAAGGGGTTGTATGTAATATTAAGTAGTAACAGAGTGAAGTAGTAACAGAGTGAAGGGGTTGTAGGTAATATTAAGTAGTAACAGAGTGAAGGGGTTGTATGTAATATTAAGCAGTAACAGAGTGAAGGGGTTGTATGTAATATTAAGTAGTAACAGGGTGAAGGGGTTGTATGTAATATTAAGTAGTAACAGGTTGAAGGGGTTGTTTGTAATATTAAGCAGTAAAAGGGTGAAGGGGTTGTATGTAATATTAAGCAGTAACAGAGTGAAGGGGTTGTATGTAATATTACGTAGTAACAGAGTGAAGGGGTTGTATGTAATATTAAGCAGTAACAGGTTGAAGGGGTTGTATGTAATATTAAGTAGTAACAGAGTGAAGGGGTTGTATGTAATATTAAGCAGTAACAGAGTGAAGGGGTTGTATGTAATATTAAGTAGTAACAGAGTGAAGGGGTTGTATGTAATATTAAGTAGTAACAGAGTGAAGGTTTTGTATGTAATATTAAGTAGTAACAGAGTGAATGGGTGGTATGTAATATTAAGCAGTAACAGAGTGAAGGGGTTGTATGTAATATTAAATTGTAACAGAGTGAAGGGGTTGTATGTAATATTAAGTAGTAACAGAGTGAAGGGGTTGTATGTAATATTAAGCAGTAACAGAGTGAAGGGGTTGTATGTAATATTAAGCAGTGACAGAGTGAAGGGGTTGTATGTAATATTAAGCAGTAACAGAGTGAAGGGGTTGTATGTAATATTAAGTAGTAACAGGGTGAAGGGGTTGTATGTAATATTAAGCAGTAACAGAGTGAAGGGGTTGTAGGTAATATTAAGCAGTAACAGAGTGAAGGGGTTGTATGTAATATTAAGTAGTAACAGAGTGAAGCAGTAACAGAGTGAAGGGGTTGTATGTAATATTAAGTAGTAACAGAGTGAAGGGGTTGTATGTAATATTAAGTAGTAACATAGTGAAGGGGTTGTATGTAATATTAAGTAGTAACAGAGTGAAGTAGTAACAGAGTGAAGGGGTTGTATGTAATATTAAGCAGTAACAGAGTGAAGGGGTTGTATGTAATATTAAGTAGTAACAGAGTGAAGCAGTAACAGAGTGAAGGGGTTGTAGGTAATATTAAGTAGTAACAGAGTGAAGGGGTTGTATGTAATATTAAGTAGTAACAGAGTGAAGCAGTAACAGAGTGAAGGGGTTGTAGGTAATATTAAGCAGTAACAGAGTGAAGGAGTTGTATGTAATATTAAGTAGTAACAGGGTGAAGGGGTTGTATGTAATATTAAGTAGTAACAGAGTGAAGGGCTTGTATGTAATATTAAGTAGTAACAGAGTGAAGGGGTTGTATGTAATATTAAGTAGTAACAGGGTGAAGGGGTTGTATGTAATATTAAGTAGTAACAGAGTGAAGGGGTTGTATGTTATATTAAGTAGTAACAGAGTGAAGGGGTTGTATGTAATATTAAGTAGTAACAGGGTGAAGGGGTTGTATGTAATATTAAGTAGTAACAGAGTGAAGTAGTAACAGAGTGAAGGGGTTGTATGTAATATTAAGCAGTAACAGAGTGAAGGGGTTGTATGTAATATTAAGTAGTAACAGAGTGAAGGGGTTGTATGTAATATTAAGTAGTAACAGAGTGAAGTAGTAACAGAGTGAAGGGGTTGTAGGTAATATTAAGAAGTAACAGAGTGAAGGGGTTGTATGTAATATTAAGTAGTAACAGAGTGAAGGGGTTGTATGTAATATTAAGTAGTAACAGAGTGAAGCAGTAACAGAGTGAAGGGGTTGTAGGTAATATTAAGCAGTAACAGCGTGAAGGGGTTGTATGTAATATTAAGTAGTAACAGAGTGAAGGGGATGTATGTAATATTAAGTAGTTACAGGGTGAAGGGGTTGTATGTAATATTAAGCAGTAACAGAGTGAAGGGGTTGTATGTAATATTAAGTAGTAACAGAGTGAAGGGGTTGTATGTAATATTAAGTAGTAACAGAGTGAAGCAGTAACAGTGTGAAGGGGTTGTATGTAATATTAAGTAGTAACAGAGTGAAGCAGTAACAGAGTGAAGGGGTTGTATGTAATATTAAGTAGTAACAGAGTGAAGGGGTTGTATGTAATATTAAGCAGTAACAGGGTGAAGGGGTTGTATGTAATATTAAGTAGTAACAGAGTGAAGGGGTTGTATGTAATATTAAGCAGTAACAGAGTGAAGTAGTAACAGAGTGAAGGGGTTGTATGTAATATTAAGCAGTAACAGAGTGAAGCAGTAACAGAGTGAAGGGGTTGTATGTAATATTAAGCAGTAACAGAGTGAAGGGGTTGTATGTAATATTAAGCAGTAACAGAGTGAAGCAGTAACAGAGTGAAGGGGTTGTATGTAATATTAAGCAGTAACAGAGTGAAGGGATTGTATGTAATATTAAGTAGTAAGAGGTTGAAGGGGTTGTATGTAATATTAAGTAGTAACAGAGTGAAGGGGTTGTATGTAATATTAAGTAGTAACAGAGTGAAGGGGTTGTATGTAATATTAAACAGTAACAGGGTGAAGGGGTTGTATGTAATATTAAGTAGTAACAGGGTGAAGGGGTTGTATGTAATATTAAGTAGTAACAGGGTGAAGGGGTTGTATGTAATATTAAGTAGTAACAGAGTGAAGCAGTAACAGAGTGAAGGGGTTGTAGGTAATATTAAGTAGTAACCGAGTGAAGGGGTTGTTTGTAATATTAAGTAGTAACAGAGTGAAGGGGTTGTATGTAATATTAAGTAGTAACAGAGTGAAGTAGTAACAGAGTGAAGGGGTTGTAGGTAATATTAAGTAGTAACAGAGTGAAGGGGTTGTATGTAATATTAAGTAGTAACAGAGTGAAGGGGTTGTATGTAATATTAAGTAGTAACAGAGTGAAGCAGTAACAGAGTGAAGGGGTTGTAGGTAATATTAAGCAGTAACAGCGTGAAGGGGTTGTATGTAATATTAAGTAGTAACAGGGTGAAGGGGTTGTATGTAATATTAAGTAGTAACAGAGTGAAGGGGTTGTATGTAATATTAAGTAGTTACAGGGTGAAGGGGTTGTATGTAATATTAAGCAGTAACAGGGTGAAGGGGTTGTATGTAATATTAAGTAGTAACAGAGTGAAGGGGTTGTATGTAATATTAATTAGTAACAGAGTGAAGGGGTTGTATGTAATATTAAGTAGTAACAGAGTGAAGCAGTAACAGTGTGAAGGGGTTGTATGTAATATTAAGTAGTAACAGAGTGAAGCAGTAACTGAGTGAAGGGGTTGTATGTAATATTAAGTAGTAACAGAGTGAAGGGGTTGTATGTAATATTAAGCAGTAACAGGGTGAAGGGGTTGTATGTAATATTAAGTAGTAACAGAGTGAAGGGGTTGTATGTAATATTAAGCAGTAACAGAGTGAAGTAGTAACAGAGTGAAGGGGTTGTATGTAATATTAAGCAGTAACAGAGTGAAGCAGTAACAGAGTGAAGGGGTTGTATGTAATATTAAGCAGTAACAGAGTGAAGGGGTTGAATGTAATATTAAGCAGTAACAGAGTGAAGCAGTAACAGAGTGAAGGGGTTGTATGTAATATTAAGCAGTAACAGAGTGAAGGGATTGTATGTAATATTAAGTAGTAAGAGGTTGAAGGGGTTGTATGTAATATTAAGTAGTAACAGAGTGAAGGGGTTGTATGTAATATTAAGTAGTAACAGAGTGAAGGGGTTGTATGTAATATTAAGCAGTAACAGGGTGAAGGGGTTGTATGTAATATTAAGTAGTAACAGGGTGAAGGGGTTGTATGTAATATTAAGTAGTAACAGGGTGAAGGGGTTGTATGTAATATTAAGTAGTAACAGAGTGAAGGGATTGTATGTAATATTAAGTAGTAACAGAGTGAAGCAGTAACAGAGTGAAGGGGTTGTAGGTAATATTAAGTAGTAACAGAGTGAAGGGGTTGTATGTAATATTAAGTAGTAACAGAGTGAAGGGGTTGTATGTAATATTAAGTAGTAACAGGTTGAAGGGGTTGTATGTAATATTAAGTAGTAACAGGTTGAAGGGGTTGTATGTAATATTAAGTAGTAACAGAGTGAAGGGGTTGTATGTAATATTAAGTAGTAACAGGGTGAAGGGGTTGTATGTAATATTAAGCAGTAACAGAGTGAAGGGGTTGTATGTAATATTAAGTAGTAACAGAGTGAAGGGGTTGTATGTAATATTAAGCAGTAACAGGTTGAAGGGGTTGTATGTAATATTAAGTAGTAACAGAGTGAAGGGGTTGTATGTAATATTAAGCAGTAACAGAGTGAAGGGGTTGTATGTAATATTAAGTAGTAACAGAGTGAAGGGGTTGTATGTAATATTAAGTAGTAACAGAGTGAAGGGGTTGTATGTAATATTAAGTAGTAACAGAGTGAAGGGGTTGTATGTAATATTAAGCAGTAACAGAGTGAAGGGGTTGTATGTAATATTAAGTAGTAACAGAGTGAAGGGGTTGTATGTAATATTAAGTAGTAACAGAGTGAAGGGGTTGTATGTAATATTAAGTAGTAACAGGGTGAAGGGGTTGTATGTAATATTAAGTAGTAACAGGGTGAAGGGGTTGTATGTAATATTAAGTAGTAACAGGGTGAAGGGGTTGTATGTAATATTAAGTAGTAACAGGGTGAAGGGGTTGTATGTCATATTAAGTAGTAACAGAGTGAAGGGGTTGTATGTTATATTAAGTAGTAACAGAGTGAAGGGGTTGTATGTAATATTAAGTAGTAACAGTGTGAAGGGGATGTATGTAATATTAAGTAGTAACAGAGTGAAGGGGTTGTATGTAATATTAAGTAGTAACAGAGTGAAGCAGTAACAGAGTGAAGGGGTTGTATGTAATATTAAGTAGTAACAGAGTGAAGGGGTTGTATGTAATATTAAGTAGTAACAGAGTGAAGGGGTTGTATGTAATATTAAGCAGTAACAGAGTGAAGCAGTAACAGTGTGAAGGGGTTGTATGTAATATTAAGTAGTAACAGGTTGAAGGGGTTGTATGTAATATTAAGTAGTAACAGAGTGAAGGGGTTGTATGTAATATTAAGTAGTAACAGAGTGAAGCAGTAACAGAGTGAAGGGGTTGTATGTAATATTAAGTAGTAACAGAGTGAAGCAGTAACAGAGTGAAGGGGTTGTATGTAATATTAAGTAGTAACAGAGTGAAGGGGTTGTATGTAATATTAAGCAGTAACAGGGTGAAGGGGTTGTATGTAATATTAAGTAGTAACAGAGTGAAGGGGTTGTATGTAATATTAAGCAGTAACAGAGTGAAGTAGTAACAGAGTGAAGGGGTTGTATGTAATATTAAGCAGTAACAGAGTGAAGCAGTAACAGAGTGAAGGGGTTGTATGTAATATTAAGCAGTAACAGAGTGAAGGGGTTGAATGTAATATTAAGCAGTAACAGAGTAAAGCAGTAACAGAGTGAAGGGGTTGTATGTAATATTAAGCAGTAACAGAGTGAAGGGATTGTATGTAATATTAAGTAGTAAGAGGTTGAAGGGGTTGTATGTAATATTAAGTAGTAACAGAGTGAAGGGGTTGTATGTAATATTAAGTAGTAACAGAGTGAAGGGGTTGTATGTAATATTAAGCAGTAACAGGGTGAAGGGGTTGTATGTAATATTAAGTAGTAACAGGGTGAAGGGGTTGTATGTAATATTAAGTAGTAACAGGGTGAAGGGGTTGTATGTAATATTAAGTAGTAACAGAGTGAAGGGATTGTATGTAATATTAAGTAGTAACAGAGTGAAGCAGTAACAGAGTGAAGGGGTTGTAGGTAATATTAAGTAGTAACAGAGTGAAGGGGTTGTATGTAATATTAAGTAGTAACAGAGTGAAGGGGTTGTATGTAATATTAAGTAGTAACAGAGTGAAGGGGTTGTATGTAATATTAAGCAGTAACAGAGTGAAGGGGTTGTAGGTAATATTAAGTAGTAACAGGTTGAAGGGGTTGTATGTAATATTAAGTAGTAACAGAGTGAAGGGGTTGTATGTAATATTAAGCAGTAACAGGTTGAAGGTGTTGTATGTAATATTAAGTAGTAACAGAGTGAAGGGGTTGTATGTAATATTAAGCAGTAACAGAGTGAAGGGGTTGTATGTAATATTAAGTAGTAACAGAGTGAAGGGGTTGTATGTAATATTAAGTAGTAACAGAGTGAAGGGGTTGTATGTAATATTAAGTAGTAACAGAGTGAAGGGGTTGTATGTAATATTAAGCAGTAACAGAGTGAAGGGGTTGTATGTAATATTAAGTAGTAACAGAGTGAAGGGGTTGTATGTAATATTAAGTAGTAACAGAGTGAAGGGGTTGTATGTAATATTAAGTAGTAACAGGGTGAAGGGGTTGTATGTAATATTAAGTAGTAACAGGGTGAAGGGGTTGTATGTAATATTAAGTAGTAACAGGGTGAAGGGGTTGTATGTAATATTAAGTAGTAACAGGGTGAAGGGGTTGTATGTCATATTAAGTAGTAACAGAGTGAAGGGGTTGTATGTTATATTAAGTAGTAACAGAGTGAAGGGGTTGTATGTAATATTAAGTAGTAACAGTGTGAAGGGGTTGTATGTAATATTAAGTAGTAACAGAGTGAAGGGGTTGTATGTAATATTAAGTAGTAACAGAGTGAAGGGGTTGTATGTAATATTAAGTAGTAACAGAGTGAAGGGGTTGTATGTAATATTAAGCAGTAACAGAGTGAAGCAGTAACAGTGTGAAGGGGTTGTATGTAATATTAAGTAGTAACAGGTTGAAGGGGTTGTATGTAATATTAAGTAGTAACAGAGTGAAGGGGTTGTATGTAATATTAAGTAGTAACAGAGTGAAGCAGTAACAGAGTGAAGGGGTTGTATGTAATATTAAGTAGTAGCAGAGTGAAGGGGTTGTATGTAATATTAAGCAGTAACAGAGTGAAGGGTTTCTATGTAATATTAAGTAGTAACAGAGTGAAGCAGTAACAGAGTGAAGGGGTTGTATGTAATATTAAGCAGTAACAGGGTGAAGGGGTTGTATGTAATATTAAGTAGTAACAGAGTGAAGGGGTTGTATGTAATATTAAGCAGTAACAGAGTGAAGCAGTAACAGGGTGAAGGGATGGTATGTAATATTAAGCAGTAACAGAGTGAAGGGGTTGTATGTAATATTAAGCAGTAACAGAGTGAAGCAGTAACAGGGTGAAGGGGTTGTATGTAATATTAAGCAGTAACAGAGTGAAGGGGTTGTATGCAATATTAAGTAGTAACAGAGTGAAGGGGTTGTATGTAATATTAAGTAGTAACAGGGTGAAGGGGTTGTATGTAATATTAAGTAGTAACAGGGTGAAGGGGTTGTATGTAATATTAAGTAGTAACAGGGTGAAGGGGTTGTATGTAATATTAAGCAGTAACAGAGTGAAGGGGTTGTATGTAATATTAAGCAGTAACAGAGTGAAGTAGTAACAGAGTGAAGGGGTTGTATGTAATATTAAGCAGTAACAGAGTGAAGCAGTAACAGAGTGAAGGGGTTGTATGTAATATTAAGCAGTAACAGAGTGAAGGGGTTGTATGTAATATTAAGCAGTAACAGAGTGAAGCAGTAACAGAGTGAAGGGGTTGTATGTAATATTAAGCAGTAACAGAGTGAAGGGATTGTATGTAATATTAAGTAGTAAGAGGTTGAAGGGGTTGTATGTAATATTAAGTAGTAACAGAGTGAAGGGGTTGTATGTAATATTAAGCAGTAACAGGGTGAAGGGGTTGTATGTACTATTAAGTAGTAACAGGGTGAAGGGGTTGTATGTAATATTAAGTAGTAACAGGGTGAAGGGGTTGTATGTAATATTAAGTAGTAACAGAGTGAAGGGGTTGTATGTAATATTAAGTAGTAACAGAGTGAAGCAGTAACAGAGTGAAGGGGTTGTAGGTAATATTAAGTAGTAACAGAGTGAAGGGGTTGTATGTAATATTAAGTAGTAACAGGGTGAAGGGGTTGTATGTAATATTAAGCAGTAACAGAGTGAAGGGGTTGTATGTAATATTAAGTAGTAACAGAGTGAAGGGGTTGTATGTAATATTAAGCAGTAAATGTTAAAGGGGTTGTATGTAATATTAAGTAGTAACAGTGTGAAGGGGTTGTATGTAATATTAAGTAGTAACAGAGTGAAGGGGTTGTATGTAATATTAAGTAGTAACAGAGTGAAGCAGTAACAGAGTGAAGGGGTTGTATGTAATATTAAGTAGTAACAGAGTGAAGGGGTTGTATGTAATATTAAGTAGTAACAGAGTGAAGGGGTTGTATGTAATATTAAGCAGTAACAGAGTGAAGCAGTAACAGTGTGAAGGGGTTGTATGTAATATTAAGTAGTAACAGGTTGAAGGGGTTGTATGTAATATTAAGTAGTAACAGAGTGAAGGGGTTGTATGTAATATTAAGTAGTAACAGAGTGAAGCAGTAACAGAGTGAAGGGGTTGTATGTAATATTAAGTAGTAACAGAGTGAAGGGGTTGTATGTAATATTAAGCAGTAACAGAGTGAAGGGTTTCTATGTAATATTAAGTAGTAACAGAGTGAAGCAGTAACAGAGTGAAGGGGTTGTATGTAATATTAAGCAGTAACAGGGTGAAGGGGTTGTATGTAATATTAAGTAGTAACAGAGTGAAGGGGTTGTATGTAATATTAAGCAGTAACAGAGTGAAGCAGTAACAGGGTGAAGGGATGGTATGTAATATTAAGCAGTAACAGAGTGAAGGGGTTGTATGTAATATTAAGCAGTAACAGAGTGAAGCAGTAACAGGGTGAAGGGGTTGTATGTAATATTAAGCAGTAACAGAGTGAAGGGGTTGTATGCAATATTAAGTAGTAACAGAGTGAAGGGGTTGTATGTAATATTAAGTAGTAACAGGGTGAAGGGGTTGTATGTAATATTAAGTAGTAACAGGGTGAAGGGGTTGTATGTAATATTAAGTGGTAACAGGGTGAAGGGGTTGTATGTAATATTAAGCAGTAACAGAGTGAAGGGGTTGTATGTAATATTAAGCAGTAACAGAGTGAAGTAGTAACAGAGTGAAGGGGTTGTATGTAATATTAAGCAGTAACAGAGTGAAGCAGTAACAGAGTGAAGGGGTTGTATGTAATATTAAGCAGTAACAGAGTGAAGGGGTTGTATGTAATATTAAGCAGTAACAGAGTGAAGCAGTAACAGAGTGAAGGGGTTGTATGTAATATTAAGCAGTAACAGAGTGAAGGGATTGTATGTAATATTAAGTAGTAAGAGGTTGAAGGGGTTGTATGTAATATTAAGTAGTAACAGAGTGACGGGGTTGTATGTAATATTAAGTAGTAACAGAGTGAAGGGGTTGTATGTAATATTAAGCAGTAACAGGGTGAAGGGGTTGTATGTACTATTAAGTAGTAACAGGGTGAAGGGGTTGTATGTAATATTAAGTAGTAACAGGGTGAAGGGGTTGTATGTAATATTAAGTAGTAACAGAGTGAAGGGGTTGTATGTAATATTAAGTAGTAACAGAGTGAAGCAGTAACAGAGTGAAGGGGTTGTAGGTAATATTAAGTAGTAACAGAGTGAAGGGGTTGTATGTAATATTAAGTAGTAACAGGGTGAAGGGGTTGTATGTAATATTAAGCAGTAACAGAGTGAAGGGTTTGTATGTAATATTAAGTAGTAACAGAGTGAAGGGGTTGTATGTAATATTAAGCAGTAAATGTTGAAGGGGTTGTATGTAATATTAAGTAGTAACAGAGTGAAGGGGTTGTATGTAATATTAAGCAGTAACAGAGTGAAGGGGTTGTATGTAATATTAAGCAGTAACAGAGTGAAGGGGTTGTATGTAATATTAAGTAGTAACAGAGTGAAGGGGTTGTATGTAATATTAAGTAGTAACAGAGTGAAGGGGTTGTATGTAATATTAAGTAGTAACAGGGTGAAGGGGTTGTATGTAATATTAAGTAGTAACAGGGTGAAGGGGTTGTATGTAATATTAAGTAGTAACAGGGTGAAGGGGTTGTATGTAATATTAAGTAGTAACAGGGTGAAGGGGTTGTATGTCATATTAAGTAGTAACAGAGTGAAGGGGTTGTATGTTATATTAAGTAGTAACAGAGTGAAGGGATTGTATGTAATATTAAGTAGTAACAGTGTGAAGGGGTTGTATGTAATATTAAGTAGTAACAGAGTGAAGGGGTTGTATGTAATATTAAGTAGTAACAGAGTGAAGCAGTAACAGAGTGAAGGGGTTGTATGTAATATTAAGTAGTAACAGAGTGAAGGGGTTGTATGTAATATTAAGTAGTAACAGAGTGAAGGGGTTGTATGTAATATTAAGCAGTAACAGAGTGAAGCAGTAACAGTGTGAAGGGGTTGTATGTAATATTAAGTAGTAACAGGTTGAAGGGGTTGTATGTAATATTAAGTAGTAACAGAGTGAAGGGGTTGTATGTAATATTAAGTAGTAACAGAGTGAAGCAGTAACAGAGTGAAGGGATTGTATGTAATATTAAGTATTAACAGAGTGAAGGGGTTGTATGTAATATTAAGTAGTAACAGAGTGAAGGGGTTGTATGTAATATTAAGCAGTAACAGAGTGAAGGGTTTGTATGTAATATTAAGTAGTAACAGAGTGAAGCAGGAACAGAGTGAAGGGGTTGTATGTAATATTAAGCAGTAACAGGGTGAAGGGGTTGTATGTAATATTAAGTAGTAACAGAGTGAAGGGGTTGTATGTAATATTAAGCAGTAACAGAGTGAAGCAGTAACAGGGTGAAGGGGTTGTATGTAATATTAAGCAGTAACAGAGTGAAGGGGTTGTATGTAATATTAAGTAGTAACAGAGTGAAGGGGTTGTATGTAATATTAAGTAGTAACAGGTTGAAGGGGTTGTATGTAATATTAAGTAGTAACAGAGTGAAGGGGTTGTATGTAATATTAAGTAGTAACAGGGTGAAGGGGTTGTATGTAATATTAAGCAGTAACAGAGTGAAGGGGTTGTATGTAATATTAAGTAGTAACAGAGTGAAGGGGTTGTATGTAATATTAAGCAGTAACAGGTTGAAGGGGTTGTATGTAATATTAAGTAGTAACAGAGTGAAGGGGTTGTATGTAATATTAAGCAGTAACAGAGTGAAGGGGTTGTATGTAATATTAAGCAGTAACAGAGTGAAGGGGTTGTATGTAATATTAAGTAGTAACAGAGTGAAGGGGTTGTATGTAATATTAAGTAGTAACAGAGTGAAGGGGTTGTATGTAATATTAAGTAGTAACAGGGTGAAGGGGTTGTATGTAATATTAAGTAGTAACAGGGTGAAGGGGTTGTATGTAATATTAAGTAGTAACAGGGTGAAGGGGTTGTATGTAATATTTAGTAGTAACAGGGTGAAGGGGTTGTATGTCATATTAAGTAGTAACAGAGTGAAGGGGTTGTATGTTATATTAAGTAGTAACAGAGTGAAGGGATTGTATGTAATATTAAGTAGTAACAGTGTGAAGGGGTTGTATGTAATATTAAGTAGTAACAGAGTGAAGGGGTTGTATGTAATATTAAGTAGTAACAGAGTGAAGCAGTAACAGAGTGAAGGGGTTGTATGTAATATTAAGTAGTAACAGAGTGAAGGGGTTGTATGTAATATTAAGTAGTAACAGAGTGAAGGGGTTGTATGTAATATTAAGCAGTAACAGAGTGAAGCAGTAACAGTGTGAAGGGGTTGTATGTAATATTAAGTAGTAACAGGTTGAAGGGGTTGTATGTAATATTAAGTAGTAACAGAGTGAAGGGGTTGTATGTAATATTAAGTAGTAACAGAGTGAAGCAGTAACAGAGTGAAGGGGTTGTATGTAATATTAAGTATTAACAGAGTGAAGGGGTTGTATGTAATATTAAGTAGTAACAGAGTGAAGGGGTTGTATGTAATATTAAGCAGTAACAGAGTGAAGGGTTTGTATGTAATATAAAGTAGTAACAGAGTGAAGCAGGAACAGAGTGAAGGGGTTGTATGTAATATTAAGCAGTAACAGGGTGAAGGGGTTGCATGTAATATTAAGTAGTAACAGAGTGAAGGGGTTGTATGTAATATTAAGCAGTTACAGAGTGAAGCAGTAACAGGGTGAAGGGGTTGTATGTAATATTAAGCAGTAACAGAGTGAATGGGTTGTATGTAATATTAAGCAGCAACAGAGTGAAGCAGTAACAGGGTGAAGGGGTTGTATGTAATATTAAGTAGTAACAGGGTGAAGGGGTTGTATGTAATATTAAGTAGTAACAGGGTGAAGGGGTTGTATGTAATATTAAGTAGTAACAGGGTGAAGGGGTTGTATGTAATATTAAGTAGTAACAGAGTGAAGGGGTTGTATGTCATATTAAGCAGTAACAGAGTGAAGTAGTAACAGAGTGAAGGGGTTGTATGTAATATTAAGCAGTAACAGAGTGAAGCAGTAACAGAGTGAAGGTGTTGTATGTAATATTATGTAGTAACAGAGTGAAGGGGTTGTATGTAATATTAAGCAGTAACAGAGTGAAGGGGTTGTATGTAATATTAAATAGTAACAGAGTGAAGGGGTTGTATGTAATATTAAGTAGTAACAGGGTGAAGGGGTTGTATGTAATATTAAGTAGTAACAGGGTGAAGGGGTTGTATGTCATATTAAGTAGTAACAGAGTGAAGGGGTTGTATGTTATATTAAGTAGTAACAGAGTGAAGGGGTTGTATGTAATATTGAGTAGTAACAGTGTGAAGGGGTTGTATGTAATATTAAGTAGTAACAGAGTGAAGGGATGGTATGTAATATTAAGTAGTAACAGAGTGAAGCAGTAACAGAGTGAAGGGGTGGTATGTAATATTAAGTAGTAACAGAGTGAAGGGGTTGTATGTAATATTAAGTAGTAACAGAGTGAAGGGGTTGTATGTAATATTAAGCAGTAACAGAGTGAAGCAGTAACAGTGTGAAGGGGTTGTATGTAATATTAAGTAGTAACAGGTTGAAGGGGTTGTATGTAATATTAAGTAGTAACAGAGTGAAGGGGTTGTATGTAATATTAAGTAGTAACAGAGTGAAGCAGTAACAGAGTGAAGGGGTTGTATGTAATATTAAGTAGTAACAGAGTGAAGGGGTTGTATGTAATATTAAGTAGTAACAGAGTGAAGGGGTTGTATCTAATATTAAGCAGTAACAGAGTGAAGGGGTTGTATGTAATATTAAGTAGTAACAGAGTGAAGCAGTAACAGAGTGAAGGGGTTGTATGTAATATTAAGCAGTAACAGGGTGAAGGGGTTGTATGTAATATTAAGTAGTAACAGAGTGAAGGGGTTGTATGTAATATTAAGCAGTAACAGAGTGAAGCAGTAACAGGGTGAAGGGGTTGTATGTAATATTAAGCAGTAACAGAGTGAAGGGGTTGTATGTAATATTAAGCAGTAACAGAGTGAAGCAGTAACAGGGTGAAGGGGTTGTATGTAATATTAAGCAGTAGCAGAGTGAAGGGGTTGTATGTAATATTAAGTAGTAACAGAGTGAAGGGGTTGTATGTAATATTAAGTAGTAACAGGGTAAAGGGGTTGTATGTAATATTAAGTAGTAACAGGGTGAAGGGGTTGTATGTAATATTAAGTAGTAACAGGGTGAAGGGGTTGTATGTAATATTAAGCAGTAACAGAGTGAAGGGGTTGTATGTCATATTAAGCAGTAACAGAGTGAAGCAGTAACAGAGTGAAGGGGTTGTATGTAATATTAAGTAGTAACAGAGTGAAGGGGTTGTATGTAATATTAAGCAGTAACAGAGTGAAGGGGTTGTATGTAATATTAAGCAGTAACAGAGTGAAGTAGTAACAGAGTGAAGGGGTTGTATGTAATATTAAGCAGTAACAGAGTGAAGCAGTAACAGAGTGAAGGGGTTGTATGTAATATTAAGTAGTAACAGAGTGAAGGGGTTGTATGTAATATTAAGCAGTAACAGAGTGAAGGGGTTGTATGTAATATTAAGTAGTAACAGAGTGAAGGGGTTGTATGTAATATTAAGTAGTAACAGGGTGAAGGGGTTGTATGTAATATTAAGTAGTAACAGAGTGAAGTAGTAACAGAGTGAAGGGGTTGTATGTTATATTAAGTAGTAACAGAGTGAAGGGGTTGTATGTAATATTAAGTAGTAACAGGGTGAAGGGGTTGTATGTAATATTAAGTAGTAACAGGGTGAAGTGGTTGTATGTAATATTAAGTAGTAACAGAGTGAAGTAGTAACAGAGTGAAGGGGTTGTATGTTATATTAAGTAGTAACAGGGTGAAGGGGTTGTATGTAATATTAAGTAGTAACAGGGTGAAGGGGTTGTATGTAATATTAAGTAGTAACAGAGTGAAGTAGTAACAGAGTGAAGGGGTTGTATGTTATATTAAGTAGTAACAGAGTGAAGGGGTTGTATGTAATATTAAGTAGTAACAGTGTGAAGGGGTTGTATGTAATATTAAGTAGTAACAGAGTGAAGTGGTTGTATGTAATATTAAGTAGTTACAGAGTGAAGGGGTTGTATGTAATATTAAGTAGTAACAGGGTGAAGGGGTTGTATGTAATATTAAGTAGTAACAGGGTGAAGGGGTTGTATGTTATATTAAGTAGTAACAGAGTGAAGGGGTTGTAGGTAATATTAAGTAGTAACAGGGTGAAGGGGTTGTATGTAATATTAAGCAGTAACAGAGTGAAGGGGTTGTATGTAATATTAAGTAGTAACAGAGTGAACGGGTTGTATGTAATATTAAGTAGTAACAGAGTGAAGCAGTAACAGAGTGAAGGGGTTGTATGTAATATTAAGTAGTAACAGGTTGAAGGGGTTGTATGTAATATTAAGTAGTAACAGGTTGAAGGGGTTGTATGTAATATTAAGTAGTAACAGAGTGAAGGGGTTGTATGTAATATTAAGTAGTAACAGCGTGAAGCAGTAACAGAGTGAAGGGGTTGTATGTAATATTAAGCAGTAACAGAGTGAAGGGGTTGTATGTAATATTAAGTAGTAACAGAGTGAAGCAGTAACAGAGTGAAGGGGTTGTATGTAATATTAAGCAGTAACAGGGTGAAGGGGTTGTATGTCATATTAAGCAGTAACAGAGTGAAGGGGTTGTATGTAATATTAAGTAGTAACAGAGTGAAGGGGTTGTATGTAATATTAAGCAGTAACAGAGTGAAGGGGTTGTATGTAATATTAAGTAGTAACAGAGTGAAGCAGTAACAGAGTGAAGGGGTTGTAGGTAATATTAAGTAGTAACAGAGTGAAGGGGTTGTATGTAATATTAAGCAGTAACAGGGTGAAGGGGTTGTATGTCATATTAAGCAGTAACAGAGTGAAGGGGTTGTATGTAATATTAAGTAGTAACAGAGTGAAGGGGTTGTATGTAATATTAAGCAGTAACAGAGTGAAGGGGTTGTATGTAATATTAAGTAGTAACAGGGTGAAGGGGTTGTATGTAATATTAAGCAGTAACAGAGTGAAGCAGTAACAGAGTGAAGGGGTTGTAGGTAATATTAAGTAGTAACAGAGTGAAGGGGTTGTATGTAATATTAAGTAGTAACAGGTTGAAGGGGTTGTATGTAATATTAAGTAGTAACAGAGTGAAGGGGTTGTATGTAATATTAAGTAGTAACAGAGTGAAGCAGTAACAGAGTGAAGGGGTTGTATGTAATATTAAGCAGTAACAGAGTGAAGGGGTTGTATGTAATATTAAGTAGTAACAGAGTGAAGCAGTAACAGAGTGAAGGGGTTGTAGGTAATATTAAGTAGTAACAGAGTGAAGGGGTTGTATGTAATATTAAGCAGTAACAGGGTGAAGGGGTTGTATGTCATATTAAGCAGTAACAGAGTGAAGGGGTGTATGTAATATTAAGTAGTAACAGAGTGAAGGGGTTGTATGTAATATTAAGCAGTAACAGGTTGAAGGGGTTGTATGTAATATTAAGTAGTAACAGGTTGAAGGGGTTGTATGTAATATTAAGTAGTAACAGAGTGAAGGGGTTGTATGTAATATTAAGTAGTAACAGAGTGAAGCAGTAACAGAGTGAAGGGGTTGTATGTAATATTAAGCAGTAACAGAGTGAAGGGGTTGTATGTAATATTAAGTAGTAACAGAGTGAAGGGGTTGTATGTAATATTAAGCAGTAACAGAGTGAAGGGGTTGTATGTAATATTAAGTAGTAACAGAGTGAAGCAGTAACAGAGTGAAGGGGTTGTAGATAATATTAAGTAGTAACAGAGTGAAGGGGTTGTATGTAATATTAAGCAGTAACAGGGTGAAGGGGTTGTATGTCATATTAAGCAGTAACAGAGTGAAGGGGTTGTATGTAATATTAAGTAGTAACAGAGTGAAGGGGTTGTATGTAATATTAAGCAGTAACAGAGTGAAGGGGTTGTATGTAATATTAAGTAGTAACAGGGTGAAGGGGTTGTATGTAATATTAAGCAGTAACAGAGTGAAGCAGTAACAGAGTGAAGGGGTTGTAGGTAATATTAAGTAGTAACAGGGTGAAGGGGTTGCATATAATATTAAGTAGTAACAGAGTGAAGGGGTTGTATGTAATATTAAGTAGTAACAGAGTGAAGGGGTTGTATGTAATATTAAGTAGTAACAGAGTGAAGCAGTAACAGAGTGAAGGGGTTGTAGGTAATATTAAGTAGTAACAGGGTGAAGGGGTTGTATGTAATATTAAGTAGTAACAGGGTGAAGGGGTTGTATGTTATATTAAGTAGTAACAGAGTGAAGGGGTTGTAGGTAATATTAAGTAGTAACAGGGTGAAGGGGTTGTATGTAATATTAAGCAGTAACAGAGTGAAGGGGTTGTATGTAATATTAAGTAGTAACAGGGTGAAGGGGTTGTATGTAATATTAAGTAGTAACAGGGTGAAGGGGTTGTATGTTATATTAAGTAGTAACAGAGTGAAGGGGTTGTAGGTAATATTAAGTAGTAACAGGGTGAAGGGGTTGTATGTAATATTAAGCAGTAACAGAGTGAAGGGGTTGTATGTAATATTAAGTAGTAACAGAGTGAACGGGTTGTATGTAATATTAAGTAGTAACAGAGTGAAGCAGTAACAGAGTGAAGGGGTTGTATGTAATATTAAGTAGTAACAGGTTGAAGGGGTTGTATGTAATATTAAGTAGGAACAGTTTGAAGGGGTTGTATGTAATAT
Organism: Oncorhynchus clarkii lewisi; assembly: GCF_045791955.1. NCBI lineage: Eukaryota > Metazoa > Chordata > Actinopteri > Salmoniformes > Salmonidae > Oncorhynchus > Oncorhynchus clarkii. The sequence continues at coordinate 30,918,176 of NC_092173.1, read as the reverse complement.
TAAGTAGTAACAGAGTGAAGGGGTTGTATGTAATATTAAGTAGTAACAGCGTGAAGCAGTAACAGAGTGAAGGGGTTGTATGTAATATTAAGCAGTAACAGAGTGAAGGGGTTGTATGTAATATTAAGTAGTAACAGAGTGAAGGGGTTGTATGTAATATTAAGCAGTAACAGAGTGAAGGGGTTGTATGTAATATTAAGTAGTAACAGAGTGAAGCAGTAACAGAGTGAAGGGGTTGTATGTAATATTAAGCAGTAACAGGGTGAAGGGGTTGTATGTCATATTAAGCAGTAACAGAGTGAAGGGGTTGTATGTAATATTAAGTAGTAACAGAGTGAAGGGGTTGTATGTAATATTAAGCAGTAACAGAGTGAAGGGGTTGTATGTAATATTAAGTAGTAACAGAGTGAAGCAGTAACAGAGTGAAGGGGTTGTAGGTAATATTAAGCAGTAACAGAGTGAAGGGGTTGTATGTAATATTAAGCAGTAACAGGGTGAAGGGGTTGTATGTCATATTATGCAGTAACAGAGTGAAGGGGTTGTATGTAATATTAAGTAGTAACAGAGTGAAGGGGTTGTATGTAATATTAAGCAGTAACAGAGTGAAGGGGTTGTATGTAATATTAAGTAGTAACAGGGTGAAGGGGTTGTATGTAATATTAAGCAGTAACAGAGTGAAGCAGTAACAGAGTGAAGGGGTTGTAGGTAATATTAAGTAGTAACAGAGTGAAGGGGTTGTATGTAATATTAAGTAGTAACAGGTTGAAGGGGTTGTATGTAATATTAAGTAGTAACAGGTTGAAGGGGTTGTATGTAATATTAAGTAGTAACAGAGTGAAGGGGTTGTATGTAATATTAAGTAGTAACAGAGTGAAGCAGTAACAGAGTGAAGGGGTTGTATGTAATATTAAGCAGTAACAGAGTGAAGGGGTTGTATGTAATATTAAGTAGTAACAGAGTGAAGCAGTAACAGAGTGAAGGGGTTGTAGGTAATATTAAGTAGTAACAGAGTGAAGGGGTTGTATGTAATATTAAGCAGTAACAGGGTGAAGGGGTTGTATGTCATATTAAGCAGTAACAGAGTGAAGGGGTGTATGTAATATTAAGTAGTAACAGAGTGAAGGGGTTGTATGTAATATTAAGCAGTAACAGAGTGAAGGGGTTGTATGTAATATTAAGTAGTAACAGGGTGAAGGGGTTGTATGTAATATTAAGCAGTAACAGAGTGAAGCAGTAACAGAGTGAAGGGGTTGTAGGTAATATTAAGTAGTAACAGAGTGAAGGGGTTGTATGTAATATTAAGTAGTAACAGGTTGAAGGGGTTGTATGTAATATTAAGTAGTAACAGGTTGAAGGGGTTGTATGTAATATTAAGTAGTAACAGAGTGAAGGGGTTGTATGTAATATTAAGTAGTAACAGAGTGAAGCAGTAACAGAGTGAAGGGGTTGTATGTAATATTAAGCAGTAACAGAGTGAAGGGGTTGTATGTAATATTAAGTAGTAACAGAGTGAAGGGGTTGTATGTAATATTAAGCAGTAACAGAGTGAAGGGGTTGTATGTAATATTAAGTAGTAACAGAGTGAAGCAGTAACAGAGTGAAGGGGTTGTAGATAATATTAAGTAGTAACAGAGTGAAGGGGTTGTATGTAATATTAAGCAGTAACAGGGTGAAGGGGTTGTATGTCATATTAAGCAGTAACAGAGTGAAGGGGTTGTATGTAATATTAAGTAGTAACAGAGTGAAGGGGTTGTATGTAATATTAAGCAGTAACAGAGTGAAGGGGTTGTATGTAATATTAAGTAGTAACAGGGTGAAGGGGTTGTATGTAATATTAAGCAGTAACAGAGTGAAGCAGTAACAGAGTGAAGGGGTTGTAGGTAATATTAAGTAGTAACAGGGTGAAGGGGTTGCATATAATATTAAGTAGTAACAGAGTGAAGGGGTTGTATGTAATATTAAGTAGTAACAGAGTGAAGGGGTTGTATGTAATATTAAGTAGTAACAGAGTGAAGCAGTAACAGAGTGAAGGGGTTGTAGGTAATATTAAGTAGTAACAGGGTGAAGGGGTTGTATGTGATATATAGCAGTAACAGGGTGAAGGGGTTGTTTGTAATATTAAGTAGTAACAGAGTGAAGGGGTTGTATGTAATATTAAGCAGTAACAGAGTGAAGGGGTTGTATGTAATATTAAGTAGTAACAGGGTGAAGGGGTTGTATGTAATATTAAGCAGTAACAGAGTGAAGGGGTTGTATGTAATATTAAGCAGTAACAGAGTGAAGGGGTTGTATGTAATATTAAGCAGTAACAGAGTGAAGGGGTTGTATGTAATATTAAGTAGTAACAGAGTGAAGGGGTTGTATGTAATATTAAGCAGTAACAGAGTGAAGGGGTTGTATGTAATATTAAGTAGTAACAGGGTGAAGGGGTTGTATGTAATATTAAGCAGTAACAGAGTGAAGCAGTAACAGAGTGAAGGGGTTGTAGGTAATATTAAGTAGTAACAGAGTGAAGGGGTTGTATGTAATATTAAGTAGTAACAGGTTGAAGGGGTTGTATGTAATATTAAGTAGTAACAGGTTGAAGGGGTTGTATGTAATATTAAGTAGTAACAGAGTGAAGGGGTTGTATGTAATATTAAGTAGTAACAGAGTGAAGCAGTAACAGAGTGAAGGGGTTGTATGTAATATTAAGCAGTAACAGAGTGAAGGGGTTGTATGTAATATTAAGTAGTAACAGAGTGAAGCAGTAACAGAGTGAAGGGGTTGTAGGTAATATTAAGTAGTAACAGAGTGAAGGGGTTGTATGTAATATTAAGCAGTAACAGGGTGAAGGGGTTGTATGTCATATTAAGCAGTAACAGAGTGAAGGGGTGTATGTAATATTAAGCAGTAACAGAGTGAAGGGGTTGTATGTAATATTAAGTAGTAACAGGGTGAAGGGGTTGTATGTAATATTAAGCAGTAACAGAGTGAAGCAGTAACAGAGTGAAGGGGTTGTAGGTAATATTAAGTAGTAACAGAGTGAAGGGGTTGTATGTAATATTAAGTAGTAACAGGTTGAAGGGGTTGTATGTAATATTAAGTAGTAACAGGTTGAAGGGGTTGTATGTAATATTAAGTAGTAACAGAGTGAAGGGGTTGTATGTAATATTAAGTAGTAACAGAGTGAAGCAGTAACAGAGTGAAGGGGTTGTATGTAATATTAAGCAGTAACAGAGTGAAGGGGTTGTATGTAATATTAAGTAGTAACAGAGTGAAGGGGTTGTATGTAATATTAAGCAGTAACAGAGTGAAGGGGTTGTATGTAATATTAAGTAGTAACAGAGTGAAGCAGTAACAGAGTGAAGGGGTTGTAGATAATATTAAGTAGTAACAGAGTGAAGGGGTTGTATGTAATATTAAGCAGTAACAGGGTGAAGGGGTTGTATGTCATATTAAGCAGTAACAGAGTGAAGGGGTTGTATGTAATATTAAGTAGTAACAGAGTGAAGGGGTTGTATGTAATATTAAGCAGTAACAGAGTGAAGGGGTTGTATGTAATATTAAGTAGTAACAGGGTGAAGGGGTTGTATGTAAAATTAAGCAGTAACAGAGTGAAGCAGTAACAGAGTGAAGGGGTTGTAGGTAATATTAAGTAGTAACAGGGTGAAGGGGTTGCATATAATATTAAGTAGTAACAGAGTGAAGGGGTTGTATGTAATATTAAGTAGTAACAGAGTGAAGGGGTTGTATGTAATATTAAGTAGTAACAGAGTGAAGCAGTAACAGAGTGAAGGGGTTGTAGGTAATATTAAGTAGTAACAGGGTGAAGGGGTTGTATGTGATATATAGCAGTAACAGGGTGAAGGGGTTGTTTGTAATATTAAGTAGTAACAGAGTGAAGGGGTTGTATGTAATATTAAGCAGTAACAGAGTGAAGGGGTTGTATGTAATATTAAGTAGTAACAGGGTGAAGGGGTTGTATGTAATATTAAGCAGTAACAGAGTGAAGGGGTTGTATGTAATATTAAGCAGTAACAGAGTGAAGGGGTTGTATGTAATATTAAGCAGTAACAGAGTGAAGGGGTTGTATGTAATATTAAGTAGTAACAGAGTGAAGGGGTTGTATGTAATATTAAGTAGTAACAGAGTGAAGCAGTAACAGAGTGAAGGGGTTGTAGGTAATATTAAGTATTAACAGAGTGAAGCAGTAACAGAGTGAAGGGGTTGTATGTAATATTAAGCAGTAACAGAGTGAAGGGGTTGTATGTAATATTAAGTAGTAACAGAGTGAAGCAGTAACAGAGTGAAGGGGTTGTAGGTAATATTAAGTAGTAACAGAGTGAAGGGGTTGTATGTAATATTAAGTAGTAACAGGGTGAAGGGGTTGTATGTAATATTAAGTAGTAACAGAGTGAAGGGGTTGTATGTAATATTAAGTAGTAACAGAGTGAAGCAGTAACAGAGTGAAGGGGTTGTAGGTAATATTAAGTAGTAACAGAGTGAAGGGGTTGTATGTAATATTAAGTAGTAACAGGGTGAAGGGGTTGTATGTAATATTAAGTAGTAACAGAGTGAAGGGGTTGTATGTAATATTAAGCAGTAACAGAGTGAAGGGGTTGTATGTAATATTAAGCAGTAACAGGTTGAAGGGGTTGTATGTAATATTAAGTAGTAACAGAGTGAAGGGGTTGTATGTAATATTAAGCAGTAACAGAGTGAAGGGGTTGTATGTAATATTAAGTAGTAACAGAGTGAAGGGGTTGTATGTAATATTAAGTAGTAACAGAGTGAAGGGGTTGTATGTAATATTAAGTAGTAACAGAGTGAAGGGGTTGTATGTAATATTAAGCAGTTACAGAGTGAAGGGGTTGTATGTAATATTAAGTAGTAACAGAGTGAAGGGGTTGTATGTAATATTAAGTAGTAACAGAGTGAAGGGGTTGTATGTAATATTAAGTAGTAACAGGGTGAAGGGTTTGTATGTAATATTAAGTAGTAACAGGGTGAAGGGGTGTATGTAATATTAAGTAGTAACAGGGTGAAGGGGTTGTATGTAATATTAAGTAGTAACAGGGTGAAGGGGTTGTATGTCATATTAAGTAGTAACAGAGTGAAGGGGCTGTATGTTATATTAAGTAGTAACAGAGTGAAGGGGTTGTATGTAATATTAAGTAGTAACAGTGTGAAGGGGTTGTATGTAATATTAAGTAGTAACAGAGTGAAGGGGTTGTATGTAATATTAAGTAGTAACAGAGTGAAGCAGTAACAGAGTGAAGGGGTTGTATGTAATATTAAGTAGTAACAGAGTGAAGCAGTAACAGAGTGAAGGGGTTGTAGGTAATATTAAGTAGTAACAGAGTGAAGGGGTTGTATGTAATATTAAGTAGTAACAGGGTGAAGGGGTTGTATGTAATATTAAGTAGTAACAGAGTGAAGGGGTTGTATGTAATATTAAGTAGTAACAGAGTGAAGCAGTAACAGAGTGAAGGGGTTGTAGGTAATATTAAGTAGTAACAGAGTGAAGGGGTTGTATGTAATATTAAGTAGTAACAGGGTGAAGGGGTTGTATGTAATATTAAGTAGTAACAGAGTGAAGGGGTTGTATGTAATATTAAGCAGTAACAGAGTGAAGGGGTTGTATGTAATATTAAGCAGTAACAGGTTGAAGGGGTTGTATGTAATATTAAGTAGTAACAGAGTGAAGGGGTTGTATGTAATATTAAGCAGTAACAGAGTGAAGGGGTTGTATGTAATATTAAGTAGTAACAGAGTGAAGGGGTTGTATGTAATATTAAGTAGTAACAGAGTGAAGGGGTTGTATGTAATATTAAGTAGTAACAGAGTGAAGGGGTTGTATGTAATATTAAGCAGTTACAGAGTGAAGGGGTTGTATGTAATATTAAGTAGTAACAGAGTGAAGGGGTTGTATGTAATATTAAGTAGTAACAGAGTGAAGGGGTTGTATGTAATATTAAGTAGTAACAGGGTGAAGGGTTTGTATGTAATATTAAGTAGTAACAGGGTGAAGGGGTGTATGTAATATTAAGTAGTAACAGGGTGAAGGGGTTGTATGTAATATTAAGTAGTAACAGGGTGAAGGGGTTGTATGTCATATTAAGTAGTAACAGAGTGAAGGGGCTGTATGTTATATTAAGTAGTAACAGAGTGAAGGGGTTGTATGTAATATTAAGTAGTAACAGTGTGAAGGGGTTGTATGTAATATTAAGTAGTAACAGAGTGAAGGGGTTGTATGTAATATTAAGTAGTAACAGAGTGAAGCAGTAACAGAGTGAAGGGGTGGTATGTAATATTAAGTAGTAACAGAGTGAAGGGGTTGTATGTAATATTAAGTAGTAACAGAGTGAAGGGGTTGTATGTAATATTAAGCAGTAACAGAGTGAAGCAGTAACAGTGTGAAGGGGTTGTATGTAATATTAAGTAGTAACAGGTTGAAGGGGTTGTATGTAATATTAAGTAGTAACAGAGTGAAGGGGTTGTATGTACTATTAAGTAGTAACAGAGTGAAGCAGTAACAGAGTGAAGGGGTTGTATGTAATATTAAGTAGTAACAGAGTGAAGGGGTTGTATGTAATAGTAAGTAGTAACAGAGTGAAGGGGTTGTATCTAATATTAAGCAGTAACAGAGTGAAGGGGTTGTATGTAATATTAAGTAGTAACAGAGTGAAGCAGTAACAGAGTGAAGGGGTTGTATGTAATATTAAGCAGTAACAGGGTGAAGGGGTTGTATGTAATATTAAGTAGTAACAGAGTGAAGGGGTTGTATGTAATATTAAGCAGTAACAGAGTGAAGCAGTAACAGGGTGAAGGGGTTGTATGTAATATTAAGCAGTAACAGAGTGAAGGGGTTGTATGTAATATTAAGCAGTAACAGAGTGAAGCAGTAACAGGGTGAAGGGGTTGTATGTAATATTAAGCAGTAGCAGAGTGAAGGGGTTGTATGTAATATTAAGTAGTAACAGAGTGAAATGATTGTATGTAATATTAAGTAGTAACAGGGTGAAGGGGTTGTATGTAATATTAAGTAGTAACAGGGTGAAGGGGTTGTATGTAATATTAAGTAGTAACAGGGTGAAGGGGTTGTATGTAATATTAAGCAGTAACAGAGTGAAGGGGTTGTATGTCATATTAAGCAGTAACAGAGTGAAGGGGTTGTATGTAATATTAAGCAGTAACAGAGTGAAGGGGTTGTATGTAATATTAAGCAGTAACAGAGTGAAGTAGTAACAGAGTGAAGGGGTTGTATGTAATATTAAGCAGTAACAGAGTGAAGGGGTTGTATGTAATATTAAGTAGTAACAGAGTGAAGGGGTTGTATGTAATATTAAGTAGTAACAGGGTGAAGGGGTTGTATGTAATATTAAGTAGTAACAGGGTGAAGGGGTTGTATGGAATATTAAGTAGTAACAGGGTGAAGGGGTTGTATGTAATATTAAGCAGTAACAGAGTGAAGGGGTTGTATGTCATATTAAGCAGTAACAGAGTGAAGCAGTAACAGAGTGAAGGGGTTGTATGTAATATTAAGTAGTAACAGAGTGAAGGGGTTGTATGTAATATTAAGCAGTAACAGAGTGAAGGGGTTGTATGTAATATTAAGCAGTAACAGAGTGAAGTAGTAACAGAGTGAAGGGGTTGTATGTAATATTAAGCAGTAACAGAGTGAAGCAGTAACAGAGTGAAGGGGTTGTATGTAATATTAAGTAGTAACAGAGTGAAGGGGTTGTATGTAATATTAAGCAGTAACAGAGTGAAGGGGTTGTATGTAATATTAAGTAGTAACAGAGTGAAGGGGTTGTATGTAATATTAAGTAGTAACAGGGTGAAGGGGTTGTATGTAATATTAAGTAGTAAAAGAGTGAAGTAGTAACAGAGTGAAGGGGTTGTATGTTATATTAAGTAGTAACAGAGTGAAGGGGTTGTATGTAATATTAAGTAGTAACAGGGTGAAGGGGTTGTATGTAATATTAAGTAGTAACAGGGTGAAGTGGTTGTATGTAATATTAAGTAGTAACAGAGTGAAGTAGTAACAGAGTGAAGGGGTTGTATGTTATATTAAGTAGTAACAGGGTGAAGGGGTTGTATGTAATATTAAGTAGTAACAGGGTGAAGGGGTTGTATGTAATATTAAGTAGTAACAGAGTGAAGTAGTAACAGAGTGAAGGGGTTGTATGTTATATTAAGTAGTAACAGAGTGAAGGGGTTGTATGTAATATTAAGTAGTAACAGTGTGAAGGGGTTGTATGTAATATTAAGTAGTAACAGGGTGAAGGGGTTTGTATGTAATATTAAGTAGTAACAGGGTGAAGGGGTGTATGTAATATTAAGTAGTAACAGGGTGAAGGGGTTGTATGTAATATTAAGTAGTAACAGGGTGAAGGGGTTGTATGTCATATTAAGTAGTAACAGAGTGAAGGGGCTGTATGTTATATTAAGTAGTAACAGAGTGAAGGGGTTGTATGTAATATTAAGTAGTAACAGTGTGAAGGGGTTGTATGTAATATTAAGTAGTAACAGAGTGAAGGGGTTGTATGTAATATTAAGTAGTAACAGAGTGAAGCAGTAACAGAGTGAAGGGGTTGTATGTAATATTAAGCAGTAACAGAGTGAAGGGGTTGTATGTAATATTAAGTAGTAACAGAGTGAAGGGGTTGTATGTAATATTAAGTAGTAACAGAGTGAAGGGGTTGTATGTAATATTAAGTAGTAACAGGGTGAAGGGGTTGTATGTAATATTAAGTAGTAACAGGGTGAAGGGGTTGTATGTAATATTAAGTAGTAACAGAGTGAAGGGGTTGTATGTAATATTAAGCAGTGACAGAGTGAAGGGGTTGTATGTAATATTAAGCAGTGACAGAGTGAAGGGGTTGTATGTAATATTAAGTAGTAACAGAGTGAAGGGGTTGTATGTAATATTAAGTAGTAACAGGGTGAAGGGGTTGTATGTAATATTAAGTAGTAACAGAGTGAAGGGGTTGTATGTAATATTAAGTAGTAACAGAGTGAAGGGGTTGTATGTAATATTAAGCAGTAACAGAGTGAAGGGGTTGTATGTAATATTAAGCAGTAACAGGGTGAAGGGGTTGTATGTAATATTAAGTAGTAACAGAGTGAAGGGGTTGTATGTAATATTAAGTAGTAACAGAGTGAAGTAGTAACAGAGTGAAGGGGTTGTAGGTAATATTAAGCAGTAACAGAGTGAAGGGGTTGTATGTAATATTAAGCAGTAACAGAGTGAAGCAGTAACAGAGTGAAGGGGTTGTATGTAATATTAAGTAGTAACAGAGTGAAGGGGTTTTATGTAATATTAAGTAGTAACAGGGTGAAGGGGTTGTATGTAATATTAAGCAGTAACAGAGTGAAGGGGTTGTATGTAATATTAAGCAGTAACAGAGTGAAGGGGTTGTATGTAATATTAAGCAGTAACAGAGTGAAGCAGTAACAGAGTGAAGGGGTTGTAGGTAATATTAAGCAGTAACAGAGTGAAGGGGTTGTATGTAATATTAAGCAGTAACAAAGTGAAGCAGTAACAGAGTGAAGGGGTTGTATGTAATATTAAGTAGTAACAGAGTGAAGGGATTGTATGTAATATTAAGTAGTAACAGGGTGAAGGGGTTGTATGTAATATTAAGTAGTAACAGAGTGAAGGGGTTGTATGTAATATTAAGCAGTGACAGAGTGAAGGGGTTGTATGTTATATTAAGTAGTAACAGAGTGAAGGGGTTTTATGTAATATTAAGTAGTAACAGAGTGAAGGGGTTGTATGTAATATTAAGCAGTAACAGGGTGAAGGGGTTGTATGTAATATTAAGTAGTAACAGAGTGAAGGGGTTGTATTTAATATTAAGTAGTAACAGAGTGAAGGGGTTGTATGTAATATTAAGTAGTAACAGGGTGAAGGGGTTGTATGTAATATTAAGCAGTAACAGAGTGAAGCAGTAACAGAGTGAAGGGGTTGTATGTAATATTAAGTAGTAACAGAGTGAAGGGGTTGTATGTAATATTAAGTAGTAACAGGGTGAAGGGGTTGTATGTAATATTAAGTAGTAACAGAGTGAAGGGGTTGTATGTAATATTAAGCAGTGACAGAGTGAAGGGGTTGTATGTTATATTAAGTAGTAACAGAGTGAAGGGGTTTTATGTAATATTAAGTAGTAACAGAGTGAAGGGGTTGTATGTAATATTAAGTAGTAACAGGGTGAAGGGGTTGTATGTAATATTAAGTAGTAACAGAGTGAAGGGGTTGTATGTAATATTAAGTAGTAACAGAGTGAAGGGGTTGTATGTAATATTAAGTAGTAACAGGGTGAAGGGGTTGTATGTAATATTAAGCAGTAACAGAGTGAAGCAGTAACAGAGTGAAGGGGTTGTATGTAATATTAAGCAGTATCAGAGTGAAGGGGTTGTATGTAATATTAAGCAGTAACAGAGTGAAGGGGTTGTATGTAATATTAAGCAGTAACAGTGTGAAGGGGTTGTATGTAATATTAAGTAGTAACAGAGTGAAGGGGTTGTATGTAATATTAAGTAGTAACAGAGTGAAGGGGTTGTATGTAATATTAAGCAGTAACAGAGTGAAGCAGTAACAGAGTGAAGGGGTTGTATGTAATATTAAGCAGTAACAGGGTGAAGGGGTTGTATGTAATATTAAGCAGTAACAGAGTGAAGCAGTAACAGAGTGAAGGGGTTGTATGTTATATTAAGTAGTAACAGAGTGAAGGGGTTGTATGTAATATTAAGTAGTAACAGAGTGAAGGGGTTGTATGTAATATTAAGTAGTAACAGAGTGAAGCAGTAACAGAGTGAAGGGGTTGTATGTAATATTAAGTAGTAACAGAGTGAAGGGGTTGTATGTAATATTAAGTAGTAACAGAGTGAAGAGATTGTATGTAATATTAAGTAGTAACAGAGTGAAGGGGTTGTATGTAATATTAAGTAGTAACAGGGTGAAGGGGTTGTATGTTATATTAAGTAGTAACAGGGTGAAGGGGTTGTATGTAATATTAAGCAGTAACAGAGTGAAGGGGTTGTATGTAATATTAAGCAGTAACAGAGTGAAGGGGTTGTATGTTATATTAAGTAGTAACAGGGTGAAGGGGTTGTATGTAATATTAAGTAGTAACAGAGTGAAGGGGTTGTATGTAATATTAAGCAGTAACAGAGTGAAGGGGTTGTATGTAATATTAAGTAGTAACAGAGTGAAGGGGTTGTATGTAATATTAAGTAGTAACAGAGTGAAGGGGTTATATGTAATATTAAGCAGTAACAGAGTGAAGGGGTTGTATGTAATATTAAGCAGTAACAGAGTGAAGGGGTTGTATGTTATATTAAGTAGTAACAGGGTGAAGGGGTTGTATGTAATATTAAGTAGTAACAGAGTGAAGGGGTTGTATGTAATATTAAGCAGTAACAGAGTGAAGGGGTTGTATGTAATATTAAGCAGTAACAGAGTGAAGGGGTTGTATGTAATATTAAGTAGTAACAGAGTGAAGGTGTCATGTACTGTCATGTTGTCTTGTCTCTGTCCTTTCCCTTCACCCTGTCTCCCTCTGCTGGTCGTGTTAGGTTACCTTTTCTCCCCCGCTTTCCCCCAGCTGTCCCTTGTCTCCTCTAACTACCCATTCACCCCGTTCCCCACCTGTTCCCTTTTTTCCCTCTGATTAGGTCCCTATATCTCTCTCTGTTTCTGCTCCTGTCCTTGTCGGATTCTTGTTTGTTTGTGTTTCATGCCTGAGCCAGACTATCGTCATGTTTGCTGTAACCTTGTCCTGTCCTGTCGGAATCTGCCGGTCTATCTGAGCCTACCTATGTTTGGTTATTAAAGAAGCTCTGTTTAAGTTAGTTCGCTTTTGGGTCCTCATTCACTCACCATAACAGAAGAATCCGACCAAGAATGGACCCAGCGACTTCGGATCCTCTCCACTCAGCCGTCGAGATCCAGGGAGCGATGCTAGGCAGACACGAGCAGGAATTGTCTGCTGCTCGACATGCCGTTGAGACCCTGGCCACCCAAGTCTCCAACCTCACAGAACAGGTTCACCATCTCCGCCTCGATCCACCGGCCACTTCCAGGGCTTTCGAATCTCCGGAGCCCAGAATCAATAACCCGCCGTGTTACTCTGGGGAGCCCACTGAATGCCGCTCGTTCCTCACCCAGTGTGATATTGTGTTTTCTCTCCAGCCCAACACTTACTCCAGGAGCACTGCTCGTGTCGCCTACGTCATATCTCTCCTTACTGGACGGGCTCGTGAGTGGGGCACGGCAATCTGGGAGGCAAGGGCTGAGTGTACTAACCAGTATCAGGACTTTAAGGAGGAGATGATACGGGTTTTTGATCGATCTGTTTTTGGGGAGGAGGCTTCCAGGGCCCTGTCTTCCCTATGTCAAGGTAATCGATCCATAACAGACTACTCTATTGAGTTTCGCACTCTTGCTGCCTCCAGTGGCTGGAACGAGCCGGCTTTGCTCGCTCGTTTTCTGGAGGGTCTCCACGCAGAGGTAAAGGATGAGATTGATTGGCCCGTCCCTAAGTCACGCGTCGAGCTGCAGCGCTTTCTCGGCTTCGCGAACTTCTATCGTCGTTTCATCCGTAATTTCGGTCAGGTGGCAGCTCCTCTCACAGCCCTTACTTCTGTCAAGACGTGCTTTAAGTGGTCCGTTTCCGCCCAGGGAGCTTTTGATCTCCTCAAGAATCGTTTTACATCCGCTCCTATCCTTGTTACACCTGACGTCTCTAGACAGTTCGTTGTCGAGGTTGACGCGTCAGAGGTGGGAGTGGGAGCCATCCTTTCTCAGCGCTCCCTCTCTGACGACAAGGTCCACCCATGCGCGTATTTTTCTCATCGCCTGTCGCCGTCGGAACGTAACTATGATGTGGGTAACCGCGAACTGCTCGCCATCCGGTTAGCCCTAGGCGAATGGCGACAGTGGTTGGAGGGGGCGACCGTTCCTTTTGTCGTTTGGACTGACCATAGGAACCTTGAGTACATCCGTTCTGCCAAACGACTTAATGCACGTCAGGCGCGTTGGGCGCTGTTTTTCGCTCGTTTCGAGTTCGTGATTTCTTATCGTCCGGGCTCTAAGAACACCAAGCCTGATGCTTTGTCTCGTCTCTTCAGTTCTTCAGTAGCCTCCACTGACCCCGAGGGGATTCTCCCTGAGGGGCGTGTTGTCGGGTTGACTGTCTGGGGAATTGAGAGGCAGGTAAAGCAAGCACTCACTCAAACTCCGTCGCCGCGCGCTTGTCCTAGGAACCTTCTTTTCGTTCCCGTTCCTACTCGTCTGGCCGTTCTTCAGTGGGCTCACTCTGCCAAGTTAGCCGGCCACCCTGGCGTTCGGGGTACGCTTGCTTCCATTCGCCAGCGTTTCTGGTGGCCCACCCGGGAGCATGACACGCGTCGTTTCGTGGCTGCTTGTTCGGTCTGCGCGCAGACTAAGTCCGGTAACTCTCCTCCTGCCGGCCGTCTCAGGCCGCTTCCTATTCCCTCTCGACCGTGGTCTCACATCGCCTTAGATTTTGTCACCGGACTGCCTTCGTCAGCGGGGAAGACTGTTATTCTTACGGTTGTCGATAGGTTCTCTAAGGCGGCTCATTTCATTCCCCTTGCTAAGCTTCCTTCTGCTAAAGAGACGGCACAAATCATCATCGAGAATGTTTTCAGAATTCATGGCCTTCCGTCAGACGTCGTTTCGGACAGAGGTCCGCAATTCACGTCTCAATTTTGGAGGGAGTTTTGCCGTTTGATTGGGGCTTCCGTCAGTCTCTCTTCCGGCTTTCACCCCCAGTCTAACGGTCAAGCAGAACGGGCCAATCAGACTATTGGTCGCATCTTACGCAGTCTTTCTTTTCGCAACCCTGCGTCTTGGTCAGAACAGCTCCCCTGGGCAGAATACGCCCACAACTCGCTTCCTTCGTCTGCGACCGGGCTATCTCCTTTTCAGAGTAGCCTCGGGTACCAGCCTCCGTTGTTCTCATCTCAGTTCGCCGAGTCCAGCGTCCCCTCCGCTCAGGCTTTTGTCCAACGTTGCGAGCGCACCTGGAAGAGGGTCAGGTCTGCACTTTGCCGTTATAGGGCGCAGACTGTGAGAGCTGCTAATAAGCGTAGAACTAAGAGCCCTAGATATTGTCGCGGTCAGAGAGTTTGGCTCTCCACTCAGAACCTTCCTCTTAAGACGGCTTCTCGCAAGTTGACCCCGCGGTTCATTGGTCCATTCCGTATCTCTCAGGTCATTAATCCTGTCGCAGTGCGACTTCTTCTTCCGCGATATCTTCGTCGCGTCCACCCGGTCTTCCATGTCTCCTGTGTTAAGCCCGTTCTTCGCGCCCCCGCTCGTCATCCCCCCCCCCCCCCCCCCCATCCTTGTCGAGGGCGCACCTATCTACAGGGTCCGTAAAATCTTGGACATGCGTCCTCGGGGCCGTGGTCATCAGTACCTAGTTGACTGGGAGGGGTACGGTCCTGAGGAGAGGAGTTGGGTTCCCTCTCGGGACGTGCTGGACCGTGCGCTGATTGATGATTTCCTCCGTTGCCGCCAGGTTTCCTCCTCGAGTGCGCCAGGAGGCGCTCGGTGAGTGGGGGGGTACTGTCATGTACTGTCATGTTGTCTTGTCTCTGTCCTTTCCCTTCACCCTGTCTCCCTCTGCTGGTCGTGTTAGGTTACCTTTTCTCCCCCGCTTTCCCCCAGCTGTCCCTTGTCTCCTCTAACTACCCATTCACCCCGTTCCCCACCTGTTCCCTTTTTTCCCTCTGATTAGGTCCCTATATCTCTCTCTGTTTCTGCTCCTGTCCTTGTCGGATTCTTGTTTGTTTGTGTTTCATGCCTGAGCCAGACTATCGTCATGTTTGCTGTAACCTTGTCCTGTCCTGTCGGAATCTGCCGGTCTATCTGAGCCTACCTATGGTTGGTTATTAAAGAAGCTCTGTTTAAGTTAGTTCGCTTTTGGGTCCTCATTCACTCACCATAACAGAAGGGGTTGTATGTAATATTAAGCAGTATCAGAGTGAAGGGGTTGTATGTAATATTAAGCAGTAACAGGGTGAAGGGGTTGTATGTAATATTAAGTAGTAACAGAGTGAAGGGGTTGTATGTAATATTAAGTAGTAACAGAGTGAAGTAGTAACAGAGTGAAGGAGTTGTAGGTAATATTAAGCAGTAACAGAGTGAAGGGGTTGTATGTAATATTAAGCAGTAACAGAGTGAAGCAGTAACAGAGTGAAGGGGTTGTATGTAATATTAAGTAGTAACAGAGTGAAGGGGTTGTATGTAATATTAAGTAGTAACAGGGTGAAGGGGTTGTATGTAATATTAAGCAGTAACAGAGTGAAGGGGTTGTATGTAATATTAAGCAGTAACAGAGTGAAGGGGTTGTATGTAATATTAAGCAGTAACAGAGTGAAGCAGTAACAGAGTGAAGGGGTTGTAGGTAATATTAAGCAGTAACAGAGTGAAGGGGTTGTATGTAATATTAAGCAGTAACAAAGTGAAGCAGTAACAGAGTGAAGGGGTTGTATGTAATATTAAGTAGTAACAGAGTGAAGGGGTTGTATGTAATATTAAGTAGTAACAGGGTGAAGGGGTTGTATGTAATATTAAGTAGTAACAGAGTGAAGGGGTTGTATGTAATATTAAGCAGTGACAGAGTGAAGGGGTTGTATGTTATATTAAGTAGTAACAGAGTGAAGGGGTTTTATGTAATATTAAGTAGTAACAGAGTGAAGGGGTTGTATGTAATATTAAGCAGTAACAGGGTGAAGGGGTTGTATGTAATATTAAGTAGTAACAGAGTGAAGGGGTTGTATGTAATATTAAGTAGTAACAGAGTGAAGGGGTTGTATGTAATATTAAGTAGTAACAGGGTGAAGGGGTTGTATGTAATATTAAGCAGTAACAGAGTGAAGCAGTAACAGAGTGAAGGGGTTGTATGTAATATTAAGTAGTAACAGAGTGAAGGGGTTGTATGTAATATTAAGTAGTAACAGGGTGAAGGGGTTGTATGTAATATTAAGTAGTAACAGAGTGAAGGGGTTGTATGTAATATTAAGCAGTGACAGAGTGAAGGGGTTGTATGTTATATTAAGTAGAAACAGAGTGAAGGGGTTTTATGTAATATTAAGTAGTAACAGAGTGAAGGGGTTGTATGTAATATTAAGTAGTAACAGGGTGAAGGGGTTGTATGTAATATTAAGTAGTAACAGAGTGAAGGGGTTGTATGTAATATTAAGTAGTAACAGAGTGAAGGGGTTGTATGTAATATTAAGTAGTAACAGGGTGAAGGGGTTGTATGTAATATTAAGCAGTAACAGAGTGAAGCAGTAACAGAGTGAAGGGGTTGTATGTAATATTAAGCAGTAACAGAGTGAAGGGGTTGTATGTAATATTAAGCAGTAACAGAGTGAAGGGGTTGTATGTAATATTAAGCAGTAACAGTGTGAAGGGGTTGTATGTAATATTAAGTAGTAACAGAGTGAAGGGGTTGTATGTAATATTAAGTAGTAACAGAGTGAAGGGGTTGTATGTAATATTAAGCAGTAACAGAGCGAAGCAGTAACAGAGTGAAGGGGTTGTATGTAATATTAAGCAGTAACAGGGTGAAGGGGTTGTATGTAATATTAAGCAGTAACAGAGTGAAGCAGTAACAGAGTGAAGGGGTTGTATGTTATATTAAGTAGTAACAGAGTGAAGGGGTTGTATGTAATATTAAGTAGTAACAGAGTGAAGGGGTTGTATGTAATATTAAGTAGTAACAGAGTGAAGCAGTAACAGAGTGAAGGGGTTGTATGTAATATTAAGTAGTAACAGAGTGAAGGGGTTGTATGTAATATTAAGTAGTAACAGAGTGAAGAGATTGTATGTAATATTAAGTAGTAACAGAGTGAAGGGGTTGTATGTAATATTAAGTAGTAACAGGGTGAAGGGGTTGTATGTTATATTAAGTAGTAACAGGGTGAAGGGGTTGTATGTAATATTAAGCAGTAACAGAGTGAAGGGGTTGTATGTAATATTAAGCCGTAACAGAGTGAAGGGGTTGTATGTTATATTAAGTAGTAACAGGGTGAAGGGGTTGTATGTAATATTAAGTAGTAACAGAGTGAAGGGGTTGTATGTAATATTAAGCAGTAACAGAGTGAAGGGGTTGTATGTAATATTAAGTAGTAACAGAGTGAAGGGGTTGTATGTAATATTAAGTAGTAACAGAGTGAAGGGGTTATATGTAATATTAAGCAGTAACAGAGTGAAGGGGTTGTATGTAATATTAAGCAGTAACAGAGTGAAGGGGTTGTATGTTATATTAAGTAGTAACAGGGTGAAGGGGTTGTATGTAATATTAAGTAGTAACAGAGTGAAGGGGTTGTATGTAATATTAAGCAGTAACAGAGTGAAGGGGTTGTATGTAATATTAAGTAGTAACAGAGTGAAGGGGTTGTATGTAATATTAAGTAGTAACAGAGTGAAGGGGTTATATGTAATATTAAGCAGTAACAGAGTGAAGGGGTTGTATGTAATATTAAGTAGTAACAGAGTGAAGGGGTTGTATGTAATATTAAGCAGTAACAGGGTGAAGGGGTTGTATGTAATATTAAGCAGTAACAGAGTGAAGGGGTTGTATGTAATATTAAGCAGTAACAGTGTGAAGGGGTTGTATGTAATATTAAGTAGTAACAGAGTGAAGGGGTTGTATGTAATATTAAGTAGTAACAGAGTGAAGGGGTTGTATGTAATATTAAGCAGTAACAGAGTGAAGCAGTAACAGAGTGAAGGGGTTGTATGTAATATTAAGCAGTAACAGGGTGAAGGGGTTGTATGTAATATTAAGTAGTAACAGAGTGAAGCAGTAACAGAGTGAAGGGGTTGTATGTAATATTAAGCAGTAACAGAGTGAAGGGGTTGTATGTAATATTATGTAGTAACAGAGTGAAGGGGTTGTATGTAATATTAAGTAGTAACAGAGTGAAGGGGTTGTATGTAATATTATGTAGTAACAGAGTGAAGGGGTTGTATGTAATATTAAGTAGTAACAGTGTGAAGGGGTTGTATGTAATATTAAGTAGTAACAGAGTGAAGGGGTTGTATGTAATATTAAGCAGTGACAGGGTGAAGGGGTTGTATGTAATATTAAGTAGTAACAGAGTGAAGGGGTTGTATGTAATATTAAGTAGTAACAGAGTGAAGGGGTTGTATGTAATATTAAGTAGTAACAGAGTGAAGGGGTTATATGTAATATTAAGCAGTAACAGAGTGAAGGGGTTGTATGTAATATTAAGTAGTAACAGAGTGAAGGGGTTGTATGTAATATTAAGCAGTAACAGGGTGAAGGGGTTGTATGTAATATTAAGCAGTAACAGAGTGAAGGGGTTGTATGTAATATTAAGCAGTAACAGTGTGAAGGGGTTGTATGTAATATTAAGTAGTAACAGAGTGAAGGGGTTGTATGTAATATTAAGTAGTAACAGAGTGAAGGGGTTGTATGTAATATTAAGCAGTAACAGAGTGAAGCAGTAACAGAGTGAAGGGGTTGTATGTAATATTAAGTAGTAACAGGGTGAAGGGGTTGTATGTAATATTAAGTAGTAACAGAGTGAAGCAGTAACAGAGTGAAGGGGTTGTATGTAATATTAAGCAGTAACAGAGTGAAGGGGTTGTATGTAATATTAAGCAGTGACAGAGTGAAGGGGTTGTATGTTATATTAAGTAGTAACAGAGTGAAGGGGTTGTATGTAATATTAAGCAGTGACAGAGTGAAGGGGTTGTATGTTATATTAAGTAGTAACAGAGTGAAGGGGTTGTATGTAATATTAAGTAGTAACAGAGTGAAGGGGTTGTATGTAATATTAAGTAGTAACAGAGTGAAGGGGTTGTATGTAATATTAAGCAGTGACAGGGTGAAGTCGTTGTATGTAATATTAAGCAGTGACAGGGTGAAGTGGTTGTATGTACAGTACATTGCAAAAGTGTTAATCCCCCTTGGCGTTTTTCCTGTTTTATTGCTTTAAAACCTGTAATTTAAATGATTTTTGGGGGGATTTCATGTAATGGACATACACAAAATAGTCCAAATTGGTGAAATTAAAAATAAAAAAAACGGAAAAGTTGTCTCTGCATATCTATTCACCCCCTTTGCCCCTACGTAAGATCTGGTGCAACCAATTACCTTCTGAAGTCACATAATTAGTGAAATAAAGTCCACCTGTGTACAATCTAAGTGTCACATAATCTGTCATGTGATCTCAGTATATATAGGGGTTGTATGTAATATTCCTGTTCTGAAAGGCCCCAAATTCTGCAACACCACTAAGCAAGGAGCACCACCAAGCAAGGTGCACCATGAAGCAAGGAGCTCTCCAAACAGGTCAGGGACAAAGTTGTGGAGAAGTACAGATGAGGTTCGGGTTATAAAAAAATATCAGAAACGTTTAATATCCCATGGAGCACCATTAAATCCATTGTTAAAAAATGGAAAGAATATGGCACCACAATAAACCTGCCAAGAGAGGGCCGCCCACCAAACCTCACAGACCAGGCAAGAAGGGCATTAATAAGAGAGGCAACAAAGAGACACAATGTAGCTCTGAAAGAGCTGCAAAGCTCCACAGCGGAGATTGGAGCATCCGTCCATAGGACCACTTTAAGCCTTATAATCCACAGAGCTGGGTTTAACGGAAGAGTGGCCAGAAAAAAGCCATTGCTTAAAGACAAAAATAACCAAACACTTTTGGTGTTTGCCAAAAGGCATGTGGGAGACTCTCCAAATATATGGAAGAAGGTACTCTGGTAAGATGAGACTGAAATTGAGCTTTTTGGCCATCAAGGAAAACGCTATGTCTGGCGCAAACCCAACACCTCTCATCACCCCAAGAACACCATCCCCACAGTGAAGCTTGGTGGTGGCAGCATCATGCTGTAGGGATGTTTTTCATCGGCAGGGACTGGGAAGCTGGTCAGAATTGAAGGAATGATGGATGGCGCTAAATGCAGGGAAATTCTTGAGGGAAACCTGTTTCAGTCTTCCAGAGACTTGAGAGTGGGATTGAGGTTCACCTTCCAGCAGGACAATGACCCTAAGCATATTGCCAATGCAATACTCAAGTGATTTAGCGGGAAACATTTAAATGTCTTGGAATGGCCAAGAGACTTGCAGCTGTTATTGCTGCAAAAGGTGGCTCTACAAGTATTGACTTTGGGGGGAGGGGGGGATGGGGGTGAAGAGTTATGCAAGTTTTATTTTTTTTTGTCTTATTTCTTGTTTGTTTCACAATTAAAAATATTTTGCATCTTCAAATGGGTAGGCATGTTGTGTAAATCAAATGATACAAACAAAATAGGAAAAATGAGAGCCGGAGAGGGATAGACAGACAGAGAGAGAGGGAGGGAGGTAGAGGGAGAGAGAGGGGGGAGACAGAGACAGAGACAGAGACGGAGACAAAGGGGAAGAGGGAGAGCGAGAGGGAGAGGGAGGGGGAGAGGAACATTTCCTTCATTGTGTTCTATAGATTATTTTGGCACTCCCTTGTTTTTGAACATTATTGCTTTTTGAGTCAGGATTGAATGTTCTGATAGAGATATAGTTCAGACTGAAACTTTGCAACCCCTTTTTACTGTTTAATTGTGGATTCAGCCCATGGCCCTGGGTGTGTTCGCGGTGCTGGGGGTCAGACTGGGAGAGTGTGCCCTGTGTTTCAAACACCCTATCAGGAGCTTATAGTCTGGGCAGGGAGGGGAAGGAAGGGGGAGGGAAGGTGAGGAGAGAGGACACAGAGGTGGTTACAGAGGGATAGAGATTGGAGGACCAATGTGAAGCTAATAAATGGAAAAGAGGAGGGACAAGTAATGAAAGAGAGGGATGTAAAGGGGAGTGTAGGAGAGAGTTTTGTTTTAGCCAGCTAATGTTCTGCCAGAGAACCACAAAGCACTTTGAGGTGAGAAGCAGTTATTCTTCTAAAGTTTGTCTTCAATCAAATATTTTTCTCCTGACTATATGTTCAGCTGCCTGCAGTCAGTCAAGGCTTTTCATTTCACTCTGTCTCCCACTCTAATACCTCTTTTTATGATATGTTTCAATTTGATTAGCACCTTTTGCCATGCTAATTGAAAAGCCACTCCCTGCATGTAATCAATATTACACAGTTTAACATGGAGAGGAGATGATTATGGACACTAAGAGGAGCAGCCCGTCTGTACACACACACCAAAATACACACACAAATCGACATTCCCACACACACACGCACACACACACATGCATACGCTCTTGCTTTCAGGTGTCTGTTTGAGAGTGGATTATTTTAGTGCAGCAGCTTGCTGAAGGACATCCATTATTTTCCCTCCAGTTTTGAAGTTGCCCTGTTTAAACTATTCACACCATTTTCCTTCTTCATTATTATATATATTTTTTTTACAACACATCTCTCTAATCAGTAACAGTAAAAACAGATATGGAAATGCAAAAGCTGAATAATTGAAAAGCATTTCCATTTTTATGACTTGAAAAGCGAGAGTTAGAAGCAGGCAGCTTAGTCGAAGGCCTATTGTTAAAGCCAGAGTCACGATCACTCGCTCACGATCACTCGCTCACGATCACTTGCTCACCTTGTGTGGCACTTAGTAGTTTCATCGAGCCGCGTTGTAACCAAAGTGGCTTTCTGAGCTAAACACCTGGTAATCGCAGCACTTTCGAACAAATTCAACTAGCTGCCATTACCTTTTAGGACTGGGTTGGGGTGATGTAGAGTTGGAAAAAATGACTGAGAAAATTAGTGCTTTGTTAATATCATTCTACTTGAGACATAGCGTAAATTAAAGGGCTAAAATGAATGACCAATCGGTCCCATTTTTACTTGGAATGCCACATCAGGCCGCAGTTCCCCTCCTCCTCCTCAATTTTCCTTGGGATGAATTGCTCACCAAATGAAAAAGATGACAAATGATGAAGCCCACTTTCAGGAACGGCAGGAGGTGGGCTGGAAATCCAACACAATGAAGAATCCTGTCTATATCTGGGGTTATGTCAGGAGGAGTAACATTTTCACAAATCCCCCTCAGATTGAAAGTGTGGTTAGGTTATTGAGGGGGACTAACGTTTTGTGTCCACCAATATCTCCTTTTCAATGACCTCATCCACAGGGGCCTGTGTTTTCTGATTGGAACACCAAACGCACTTCGTATTTTTTTCCTGAATGGACGGAAATAAAGAACTGACATACTGTAAATGCACTGAACAGAAGTGTCAGAACATCGACAGAGTAGCTCTGAGTTTTAACGTCGCCAAAAGAAACATTTAAAATCAGAGAGACACTAATCCTGATAAGGATGATGATTATTCATGACAATGATGACTATTGTATAGTATAGCCTAGGTTGCCATGATTGCATAGCCTCATGCAATCTCACCTTCCCAATACGACTTGAGGTTAACTGTCACCTCTAGAGCAATGAGGGATCTTTTTGCTCTATTTGCAGTAGCTTAGGGGTGTGGTGTGATGTTGGGATCATGGTATGGTGATCCCGGGGGAGTAGCTGTATCCAGTGCATTCGGAAAGTATTCAGGCGCCTTGACTTTTTCCACATTTTCTTATGTTACAGTCTTATTCTAAAATAGATTAAATATTTTTTTCCCTCATCAATCTACACACAATACACCATAGTGACAAAGTGAAAACAAGTTATTCTACAGTTTTGCAAATGTATTCAAAATTAAAAACATAAATACTTTATTTACATAAGTATTCAGACCCTTGGCAATGATACTCGAAATTGAGCTCAGGTGTGTCCTGTTCCATTGATCATCCTTGAGATGTTTCTACAATTTGATTGGAGTCCACCTGTGGAAATTTCATATGATTGGACATGATTTGGAAAGGCACACACCTGTCTATATAAGGTCCCACCGTTGACAGTGCATGTCAGGGAAAAACCCAAGGATCTGTCCGTAGAGCTCCGAAACAGGATTGTGTTGTGGCACAGATCTGGGGAAGGGTACCAAAAAATGTCTGCATCATTGAAGGTCCCCAAGAACACAGTGGCCTCCATCAGTCTTAAATGGAAGAAGTTTGGAACGACCAAGACTCTTCCTAGAGCTGGCCGCCCGGACAAACTGAGCAATCGGGGGAGAAGGGCCTTGGTCAGGGAGGTGACCAAGAACCCATGGTCACTCTGAAAGAGCTCTTGAGTTCCTCTGTGGAGATGGGAGAACCTTCCAGAAGGACAACCATCTCTGCAGCATTCCACCAATCAGGCCTTTACGGTAGAGTGGCCAGACGGAAGCCACTCCTCAGTAAAAGGCACATGACAGCCCGCTTGGAGTTTGCCAAAAGGCACCTAAAGACTCTCATACCATGAGAAACAAGATTCTCTGGTCTGATGAAACCAAGATTGAACTCTTTTGCCTGAATGCCAAGGGTCACGCCTGGAGGAAACCTGGCACCATCCCTACAGTGAAGCATGGTGGTGGTAGCATCATGCTGAGGGTAGGTTATTCAATGGCAGGAACTGGGAGACTAATCAGGATCGAAGCATAGATTAACAGAGCAAAGTACAGAGACATCCTTGATGAAAACTCAGGACCTCAGACTGGGGCGAAGGTTCAACTTCCAACAGGACAACTTCCCTAAGCACACAGCCAAGACAACGCAGGAGTGGCTTCAGGACAAGTTTCTGAATATCCTTGAGTGACCCAGCTAGAGCCCGGAATTGAACCCAATCGAACATCTCTGGAGAGACCTGAAAATAGCTGTGCATCCACCCTGACAGAGCTTGAGAGGATCTGCAGAGAAGAATGGGAGAAAATCCACAAATACAGGTGTGCCAAACTTGTAGCATCATACCCAAGAAGACTTGAGGCTGTAATCGCTGCCAAAGGTGCTTCAACAAAGTACTGAGTATAGGGTCTGAAAATGTACTGTATGTAATATTTCAGTTAGTATATTTTTTAATACATTTCTAAAATGTCTAAAAACCTGTTTTTGCTTTGTCATTATGGGGTATTGCTGTTATATTGATGATGGGAAAAAACAATTTAATCAATTTTAGAATAAAGCTGTAACGTAACAAAATGTAAAAAGTCAAGGGGTCTGAATACTTTCCGAACTGTACATCAATAAAATAGCATTAGTCTTCCCATGAGTTTCAGGTCAATAAGCATTACACAGACTTTGAACATGACATCATGTTGGATTGCACTTATTCTCCCTCTCCTCTTCTCCTACTTCCAAACTCGGAGGCCCATAAAGTGTGTGTGTGTGTATGTGTGTGTGTGTGTGTGTGTGTGTGTGCGTGCACATGCGACCACATGGATTTGAATGAATAATTGAGGGCATGATGGAGTGTGTGCTGTAAGACTTCATTATCATCTCTCTTGAGCTGAGTGTCATGAGAGAAAGTGTAAAACTTTTGAGAGGCACAAACAGCCATTTTGTGCGGAGAAAAAGGAAAACATTTGTTGCCTCTATTTAGATCTATGGAGCCCAGCTGGATGTGATACCTTGATGCAGGTTGGAATATATTTATTACTCCTGAGCTCTTGAATTCATTAGCTCACTCCGGGGGATAGGTTAGAATGCCTCTGTGTGTTTTTATGATTCAAAAGGAAACTTATTCCGAGTTTGGAATCACAAGTGATTATAAATCCATTCCAATTAGGGGCAATTACAATGTGAGCTAAAATAACACAGGAGAGTGGTTCTCTACTCTCGCATCATCCCCATCAGCACACAGAAAAAAAGAAAAAACACTAACCTGACTGACAATCATAGACTTCAGTTTGAATATTGACATCAGGTTTATTGTTTTTTTTAAGTAAAAATAAATCACAAACATCAAAATCGAAGAGTGTGTTAAGATGTGTATTTCTCACAGAGGAATAAAGACTATTATTCTTCCAATGCAAAACAATAAGAGTCAGTGGAGCAACAATGAAGTCCGATTACACAGCTCCTTGATCTCCAATGTGCCTGGAACAGGCAGCTTAGCCTCTAACAGATAAGGAATAAGGAGGAGTACTGCTCTCCTCTCATCCCTCACTGCACTGCCCTTCCTCAGACACACTCACTCACTCTCTCTCTCCCTAAGGATCAACTAATGGGTAGTTTAGCCCGGTGAAGTGAAGCCTGAGCTAATGCTAAAGCTAGATTGTGCAGGCTGTGATGTAATGGGCAGTTTAGACGCTGGAGTCAGTCATTCAGGCCCACTCACAGCAGTGTTAAGGTTACGTTACTGAAGTCCAGGACTCTGGCCAACACTCTACTGTACTAGGACATCTGTTGAAAAGCCAATGCTGGGAGGCTTAATAGACACTGGAGTCAGAGCAATGTTGCTTATAATTGACAGAGAGCGAGAGAGCGAGAGAGAATCTGAGGGCCGTGGCTCTGGGTCTGGTTGACAAAAGAGCTGTGACTCACTCGTTAGCAGTGTTCCCTAACTGGAGGCCCCTGGGTGATTTTATTTGGAACCCAAGTTTTTATTTTTTATTGTTGGACATAAAACACTGTAAAAACACCAGAAAATCCAAAGAATTCCCACGGATAATGGAGAGATACAGAGATAGTGTGAAAAACATTAGGAACACCTGCTTTTTCCATGACATAGACCAGGGCTGCTCAACCCTCTTCCTGGAGATCTACCGTCCTGTGGGTTTTCAGTCCAACCCTCTTTCTGGAGATCTACCGTCCTGTGGGTTTTCAGTCCAACCCAAAGGTTGCGAGCTTGATTCTCATCACGGACAACTTTAGTATTTTAGCTATTTAGCAAATTTTCAACAAGTTACTACTTTTTAGATAGCTACTTTGCAACTACTTAGCATGTTAGCTTCTCCTAACTGCAACCTTAACCCTTTTAGCTAACCCTTCCGCTAGCCTTAACCTTAACTCTTTAACCTAACTCATAAACTTAACCCCTAACCTTAACCCTAACCCCTAGCTAATGTTAGCCAGCTAGCTAACCTTCAACCTATCATATGTTTTGCAAATTCATAACATATTGTACGTTCTGCAAATTCGTAACATATTATCTGAATTGTAATTCTTAACATATCATACGAAATGGGTGATGGACATCCACAAATGATTACATACCATACGAAACATACAATATCCTGCTAAATGCAGTGTCTCGGATGTACGTACAGAATAATACAAAATGCTCTGAGACCAGGTTGTGTAGAATCCATGCCCCAATGAATTGAGGCTGTTCTGAGGGCAAAGGGGGGTGCAACTCAATATTAGGAAGCTGTTCCTAATGTTTTGTACACTCAGTGTATGTGATAGTATACAAATATAAGCAAGGTTTGAAATGAGTGTTTTAGTCAAATATTATATCTGTTTGGGCCTCTTGTTTTCAAATTGGCCCACGGCTGAATCTAGTTGATGATCCCTTTTCTATAGGAAAGTAAAGTACAACCTGGCTGTACCTCTCAAATCTAACAACCACTAAAATAACAGCACTCTGTCATCTGTTCTTACTCCCCCAAAAATCCATGCTAAAATTAACTCTGAAATGTGCCTAGAATAAGTCTAGAGATGTACTACTCCTCTGTAGCGCTGTAAAGAAACAATACTCCTTCCTGCATCAATGTATAGCCAACACTCTCCAGTGTCAACACATTCAGCGATGATAGCTTAGCAACACTATAAATACTACTGCATTTAGCCTAGCTTAGCATACATTTTAACCAGATAGGCCTACAGCAGTGGTCACCAACCATTTCTGAGTCAAGATGCAAGCTGAGATCTACCTCTCAAATGTATTAAAACAGTACTATAGCAACAAGGTTTGTGCAGTAGGCTTTAGGCCCAATACAGTATCACCGCATATTAGCTTGCTTCAATTGCCCTGCCAATGCATTGTTGTTCTGACTATTTTTGAGAATCATATTTAAAAATTTGAGGTAGTCTATATGATCACACCGGTAATAGATCAGTTGTTGTATTACTTGTGAGGCACAGCTGAGTGAACATACACTTGAATCATTTGCTTTTTATTTTTATTTTATTGGGCTGATGGTGCCTGCCTCTGATGGTCATCTCTATACATCCCTCCGCTCTCTCTTTCCTCTGTGACTCTGACCAAAAAGTAACACCTTGTTCCAACTGATGGTGAAACGCGAGTCGCGTTACTTCAGCCTCATGCATGCACTTGATTTGCCCGCTGAGGAGGCGGAGTTTGTACCTTCAGACACATGAAATTGTTAAAAATTTGAACATTTTGCCTACCAGGCTCACAGGCCACCTGAATCAGTTGCATCTACCACAAACAGTGCGAGATAAGTGAATGCAAGGCTTTATCATTGGGTTTTTACAGGAATTGTTTGTTGATCGACTAGGAATGCCTTGGAGATTGACCGGTTGGTGACCACTGGTCTAAAGTATAGATGCAAATAGTCTGGGTAGCCTTTTGATTAGATGTTCTGGCTTGGGGGTAGAAACTGTTAAGAAGTCTCTTGGACCTAGACTTGGAGCTCCAGTACCGTTTGCCATGTGGTAGCTGAGAAAACAGTTTATGACTAAGGTGGCTGGAATCTTTGACAATTTTAAGGGTCTTTCCACAATCATCTCCTTTGTCTTGATCATGTTGAGGGAGAGGTTGTTGTCCTTGCACCACACGGTCAGTTCTCTGACATCCCTATAGGCTGTCTCGTCGTTGTCGGTGATCAGGCCTACCGATGTTGTGTCATCAGCAAACTTAAGGAGGGTGTTGGAGTCATGCCTGGCCATGAGTGAACAGGGAGTACAGGAGGGGACAGAGCACAGACGCCTGAGGCGCCCCTGTGTTGAGGATCCGTGTGGCGCATGTGTTGTTGCCTACCCTTACCACCTGGGGGAGGCCCGTCAGGAAGTCCAGGATCCAGTTGCAGAGGGAGGTGTTTCGTCCCTGGGTCCTTAGCTTAGTGGTGAGCTTTGAGGGCACTATGGTGTTGAACGCTGAGCTGTAGTCAATGAATAGCATTCGCACATAGGTGTTCCTTTTGTCCAGGTGTGAAAGGCCAATGTGGAGTGCAATAGAGATTGCATCATCTGTGGATCTGTTGGGGCAGTATGCAAATTGAAGTGGGTCTAGGGTTTCTGGGATAATGGTGTTGATGTGAGCCATGACCAGCCGTTCAAAGCACTTCGTGGCTACAGATGTGAGTGCTACGGGTCGGTAGTCATTTAGGCAGGTTACCTTAGTGTTATTGGGCACAGGGACTATGGTGGTCTGCTTGAAACATGTTGGTATTACAGACTCAGACAGGGAGTGGTTGAAAATGTCAGTGAAGACACTTGCCAGTTGGTCAGCGCATACTGAGAGTTTATGTCCTGGTAATCCTTCTGGACCTGTGGCCTTGTGAATGTTGACCTGTTTAAAAAGGTCTTACTTACATCGGCTGCAGAGAGCGTGATCACAAACAATTATCCAGCTAGTTAAGTATCACTGTAAACATATACAGTATATCCTCAGAGCTTAGCGTTACAGTAAATGTTTCTCCAGCCCAGCTTAGCATGAGAGGTACCGTTATTCCAGGTTAATACGTGCCAGAAAAGTAAGAGCTCAGCTAACGCTAATCCGCATTGTTAGTCAGAGTTTGTAATGCCCATTCAGTCTCTGGCTCCTAGCCATGAATCCAGATCTCACACTTGGTACTCACTGACAGAGAAGGAGCAGAGAACTTGGACAGCGTGCAACGGGAACACCTGGATATAAAATGTAATATTCTGCTGGGAGTGAGAAGCGGAGGAGAGAGAGAGCCAACACAGACTCTGGCTCCGGCTCTAAGACTTCCTCACCAGCCTTTTATACACTCAGAACACGTGTATGGACACACACACACACACAAAAACACACACAGTGCCACCACTAATGGAGCCCCCCCCTGTCCCTCCATTCCCCTAATTTATTCCCTCTCTTTCTCTTAGGTGATAAACATTTCACCTCATTCTCATTTGCAGACAGATATAGCCCTCATGATAGAGCTGTGCTATTTTTTTCTCCATCGAATCAAACCCAGCAGGTTTTATTTCCACATTTATCACGCTCTTCATCTGGGCTTGTATTTTAGTTCATTTCCCCCTTCTGTTGTCTCAGATAGACAGACAGCTTCAATATCCCAGGCTGACTTTGTTTTCTCAGATAGACAGACAGCTCCAATATCCCAGGCTGACTTTGTTTTCTCAGATAGACAGACAGCTCCAATATCCCAGGCTGACTTTGTTTTCTCAGATAGACAGACAGCTCCAATATCCCAGGCTGACTTTGTTTTCTCAGATAGACAGACAGCTTCAATATCCCAGGCTGACTTTGTTTTCTCAGATAGACAGACAGCTCCAATATCCCAGGCTGACTTTGTTGTCTCAGATAGACAGACAGCTTCAATATCCCAGGCTGACTTTGTTTTCTCAGATAGAGAGACAGCTTCAATATCCCAGGCTGACTTTGTTTTCTCAGATAGACAGACAGCTCCAATATCCCAGGCTGACTTTGTTTTCTCAGATAGACAGACAGCTTCAATATCCCAGGCTGACTTTGTTTTCTCTTCCGCCCGCTGCTCAGCTCGCTGTCTTTATCACCACAGATGTCAAACCCCCAGTGCGTCTCACCGTGACGATGACAGAGCACCCCCCCCACACACACACACACACACACACAGAGAGACTGACATACACACATCTGCTGCTCTGAAGGTGTTCCCATCTCCCAGATATTTCCCCATCTCCTGTACACCAACCCAGAGATTTACTGACTGCAGTCTGACAATTAATTCATTCACCTCTGTTGAAATGTCTGGCTGTGTTTTGGAATAGGACATAAAGACTCACTATGCAGAAATCGCCCCGTCATTTCCTGATTGCTAAAATTTGAATAGTTCAAAAAGTTTTGAATTATGTGACTGAACAAGCAAGTATAGTGTAGAGAATCGTTGTACCATCTAAACCACTGTGAAATATATTTTCCATAACCAAAAATATTGTATTTTTAGCTGTTTGAGGTAAAAGACGCAAAAACTAAACTTCAGAAAGGAAAGCATAGAAATAGCGTGCATGGAACAGATCTACTGCTTCTTAGACTTGCTTTGATAATGACAGATCTAAAACATACATTTCTATGTGAATTTGGTCGAGTCACCCAAAAAGTTGCATGTTGCAGCTGTAAGTCTCAATTAAGGATTCCAATCTTTGAGGGATTCTGTCCACCATCAAACACTCCAGAAACCATCCACATTCAGAGATAGTTGACCTTGTCTACTGTTCACTACTCTCACTGTGTCCACACAATGGACATCTCTCCCTCTGTTCTCTTGACAGATGTCCCATGTGAGTCAGCTAAGATCTTAGTCTTTGTTCTCTATCAGAGCTCACCATAGGATGCACATCAGTCAGTCACTCTATCACCACCATCAGTCTTGATCATTACTTTGTCATCCCTCTCCTTCATTTTCTCTATTCCTCTACCTCCTTATCTATCACTATCTCTCACTATCTCTCTATCACTCTTCCTCTCTCTTTTTCTATACCTTTCTTTCTCCTTACTTACCTGCCCACTTCCTGTCTCTCCTTATTTCTTCTGTAATGATGGAGGGCGGCAGGGATGTATACTCAGAGGTCCAGCAGGTCCATAAGTGTTGGTGTTAATCAGTCCTCCGGTGAAGGTTACGCCCAAGGTACACATGTCTGTTTTCATCCTCTCTTCTCTTTCTCTGCACACTGCTCCGTCTCTGGGCCCCCTTCATTATAACTGAGAGCAGGGGGAGCACTCCCTCCCTCCTTCCTTTCTCTGGATTTTTTGATGTGAAAAAGGATCATTTTTATGAATATCACTAGCTACAACAGAATACCATCGTGGATACCATTTTTATGTCTCTGCATCCAGTATGAAGGAAGTTAGAGGTAGTTTCACAAGCCAATGCTAACTGTTCCTGTTCATCCAACTCTGGGGAAGTGGATAGACTATTTATACACACAAGCTCACAGAACGGGACCACCGAGAGCTAAAGCATGTAAAAATCATCTGTCCTCAGTTGCAACACTCATTACTCCAAATGAGTTCCAAACTGCCACTGGAAGCAGCGTTAGCACAAGAACTGTTTGTCAGGAGCATCATAAAATGGGTTTCCATGG
Organism: Oncorhynchus clarkii lewisi; assembly: GCF_045791955.1. Taxonomy (NCBI): domain Eukaryota; kingdom Metazoa; phylum Chordata; class Actinopteri; order Salmoniformes; family Salmonidae; genus Oncorhynchus; species Oncorhynchus clarkii. The sequence goes on along the minus strand of NC_092173.1, from coordinate 30,887,096 downwards.
CTGAGCAGCCGCACACAAGCCTAAGATCACCATGCGCAATGCCAAGCGTTGGCTGAACTCTGGAGCAGTGGAAACTCCTTCTCTGGAGTGATGAATCACGCTTCATTATTTGGCAGTCTGATGGATGAATCTGGGTTTGGCGGAACACTACCTGCCCCGATGCATTGTGCCAACTGTAAAGCTTGGTGGAGGAGGAATAATGGTCTGTGGCTGTTTTTCAAGGTTCAGGCTCCTTAGTTCCATGGAAGGGAAATCTTAACGCTACAGCATATAATGACATTCTAGATGATTCTGTGCTCCCAACTCTGTGGCAACAGTTTGGGGAGGCCCTTTCCTGTTTCCGCATGACTATGCCCCTGTGCACGAAGCGAGGTTCATACAGAAATGGTTTGTCGCGATTGGTGTAGAAGAACTTGACTGGTCTGCACAGAGCCTTAACCTAAACACCATCGAACACCTTTGGGATGAATTGAAGCGCCGACTGCGAGCCAGGCCTAATCGCCCAACATCAGTGCCCAGCCTCACTAATGCTCTTGCGGCTGAATGGAAGCAAGCCCCGGCAGCAATGTTCCAACATCTAATGGAAAGCCTTCACAGAAGAGTGAAGGGGGACCAACTCCATTTTAATGGCCATGATTTTGGAATGAGATGTTCGACGAGCAGGTGTCCACATACTTTTGGTAATGTAGTGTAAATGGCCTCATTGCCAAAATTACAGGGTTTTTTTACAGGGGTTTTCTGTATCAAATTCAAGTGGTAATTTTCAGGCAATTTTCATCCTCTGCTTCTTATCACCCACCTGATTAACCCAGAAGCCATCCGCAACAACGTGCCGGAGGAAACACTGTTCCCCTGATGAAGGAGTCGCTAGAGCGCGATGAGCCAAGTAAAACCCCCCCAGCCAAACCCTCCCCTAACCCGGACAACGCTGGATCAATTGTGCGCCGCCCTCTGGGACTATACATATTTTTTAAATAATATTTTTTTCATTAGAAGTGTAGTAAAAGTAAAAGTTGTAAAAAATACAAATAGTAAAGTAAAGTAAAGTACAGATATCCCAAATAACAACTTAAGTATTAATTTTAAGTATTTTTACTTACGTACTTTACACCACTGAGGGCACATGCCCATTGATTTTGTTATAAGGTTTGAGTAGAGGAACATGGCAAAATGCATAGAACTGCAGGAAATTAGCTTTAAAACTGTAAAATCATCTCAAATGCATGCCAAACTGTGTAGAAATGCTGGAAATCTGCTTCAAAACAGTAAACTTTTCTTTCAGCTCATTGGAAACATTTGCAAAATTAAATACAATTTGCTTTATATCAGAAATGTTTTCTCTCCACCGCCAAGTTACCTTTCTAGCTATTAGTCTATGTTAGAGTTTCCTCTTCCAATGAACTGCGGGGAGGTCAAAATAATGAAAATAATCTATTTAAAATGCTGTTTTGCAGTTTAAAGTTAATTTCCTGCAAATAAAGTACTTATTAAGTGATTACTTCTACTTGCCATTATCATTCACCTGATAATAAGACAATACATTATTTTTATTTTTTTTTGCTAACAAATGATGGCGTCCGTGGGTTGCCGGTTTGCTTGGGCGGGGGTCCCTGGGCAAGAAAAGTTTGAAAACCCCTGGTCTTCCCTGGGCAAGAAAAGTTTGAAAACCTCTGGTCTTCCCTGGGCAAGAAAAGTTTGAAAACCCCTGGTCTTCCCTGGGCAAGAAAAGTTTGAAAACCCCTGGTCTAGGCCACTGCACTGGTTTGTTCTCATCTCTATAGCTTTTTTTTTCTTGTTCCCTCTTATTACCTGTTATTCACCATATTCCTTTCAGGAGATTCGTTTTTATTTAGGTTATGGCATGGTATGTAGAAAGGCTGGTTATTTGACTGGTTATTAGTTTTGTTGATTTGTAAACTGAACCTCAGTTTTTTTCAATTGAATGTATCATTTAAGAAATAAGGCCAGAGGGGATGCTAAGGGCTGTTCTTAGGTCTGATAGACCACGGCTGTCAGCCAATCAGCATTCAGGGCTCAAACCACCCTGTTTATAACAGACCTGTTCTAAATACATTGGTAACCAATTTATAATAGCAATAAGGAACCTCTGGGTTTGTGGTATGACGGCTGTATCCAGGCACTCCGTGTTGAGTCGTGTATAAGAATATGTTGGTCATATCAAATAAAATGAAATTGTATTGGTCACATATACATATTTAGCAGATGTTATTGCAGATGTAGCAAAATGCTTGTTCCTAGCTCCAACAGTGCAGTAGTATCTAACAATTCACAACATTACACACAAATCTAAAAGGAAATATTAACGGAATTAAGAAATATATATATATATACCACACCCGTTCCTGCCTTATTACTTAAATAGACATCGACCATGCTCTGAACTAAAGGCATGATACTTGATAGAGCAAACAGTGAATAGGTCTGGATGGAGTGTAGTGGCCCAACTACAGAGCAGATGAAACAGACTCTACAGACACACAGACACAGAAGTGGATGGAATTGCGTTTCAAGTATCAGAATGATCTTAAGACAGGTCAATAGCCAAGTTAAGTCTGCTAACAACATTCCAAAGCCCCCCCCCCCCCTTTTCCAAACAAGCACAGAGTACCAGCATCACTTCTCCCATTTCAGAAATAACAAGCCATCCAGCTAGACAGACAGCTCAAACAGAGTGGTTGTTCTCAAGGCTGAGAGTAAGATTTAGTACGATTTGTGGCAGCAACACAGCCCTCCTCTTGGCATGTCACTTGATGATATTCTGGGACATATAATACAAGCTGACCGCTTTCATAACTCTGATTCATCCATTATTGATATAAGACTCAGGAGAGGTACAGTAGGGGCATCTCATCTATGGCCTTCAGTGGAAAGAGATGGATGGACTGGCCAAGAGAGCGAGAGAGAGAAGGCAAGGATTGGACAGAGTAGAAGAGTGATACAAACAGCATTGGAGAGGGAAAATAGGACAGAGAGAGAGAGAGTGGGAGGGTAAAAGTGACTGAAATGAGGAAATAAGCTTACTACAGCACGATGTAAGAGAAATGGAAGACACTGAATTAAGAAGCTAGCACAGCACAAACACAGAGAGAGAGTAGCGGGAAGAGAATTAAAGACAATGGCAGCATTCCAGCAGCTGTGTTTGGAATCGATACTGGTCAATCAATTAATCAATCAATAAATTAATTCATCAATCAATTAATCAATTAATCAATCAATCAATCAAACTTATTTATAGAGACCTTTTTACATCAGCAATGTCACAAAGGGATATCCAGAAACCCATATAATATTTGACTAAATTATAGTTTTAAACCTTGTTTACATTTGTACAACATCACGTGTCTCTCTATTATAAATGGGAATACTTGGGAACAGATTTTCCAAATAAAAATCACTTGGAGCTGATATCCTGGGGTTTTTACACTCTATTATGTACAAAAATGAAAATGGCTATTTTTTGCTTTAGATTTTTTGCTTTGAGAACAAATAAAATAAGATTTGTGCCGCAGGCTGCCAGGTAGGGAACACTGCCCTAACCTAGCTCACTGTTGTTTCTCTGAAGTCATCACGTACTGTACTTTATATGGTTTAATGACTGTGTAAGGGAACAAGCATTGTGTTTACAGAGAGTGTGTGTGAGTTTGTCTGTGTGTGGTATGGGGACTAGTGTTTTACACACATATACACTACACCGCATCTTCTCTTTCTGTCTCCTATGTATACAGTCCTAAATCTTGATAGTTAAGCCTTAAAACCCCTTCTATTGTAACCAGTGTGGTCTTGACAGCAACATCACACGTTCCACTGCACTCTTGGCACCAGCCTCCGAAATATTCTGACACAACAGACACACACACACACAAGCTCCAGGTGTCCCTATCCGAGCCTGTTGGCTTTCACAGCCACTACACAGACACGTCAGCAGCACGAGTAAACCAGGATTTAGGAGCACATTGCACATCTCAGGCCTGAATTGAGCTAGCTTTATCGACAGCCTGATGAATCGATGTGGAAGCGGCTGCCTCTTCAACTATTGTGTTCCTCCCTGCTCTATTGTTTAGAGCCTGGCAGTGATTTAGGGACTCTAAAATAAATGCTTTTTTGTTGTTGAGAGAACTGGCATTAACAAACACGCATACACAGCAAGGGAGGCTGGTGGGAGGAGCTATAGGAGGACATGCTTATTGTGAAGGTTGGAATGGAATAAAAGGAACAGAGTCAAACATGTGGTTTCCATATGTTTGATGTGTTTCATACCGTTCCATTAATTCCATTCCATTCATTAAAATGAGCCCGTCCTCCTACATCTCCTCCCACCAGCCTCCACTGATACATAGACACACAATCAGAAACACACAAACACATACAGTGAGTGTATACATACAAAACTAGACACACACAAAATCACACACACACACACACACACACACACAGCCATTCGAGAGAGAGCAAGAGAGAGAGAGAGAGAGAGAGAGAGATAGAGAGACAGAGAGATTGGAGTCCTGCCACTCTAGAGAGAGAGAGAGAGAGAGAGAGAGGTGGCAGTATTCCCTCCCAAATATAGCCCCCTAGACACAACTATGACAAAACAACCAACATAAATGGGTCACAACTGTGTCGCATGCTGGCTCTGTACATAGTCAATTGTAGGCTTCAAGGAGACTCCTATGGTAGGTACACCTACAGCTCAACCATTGGCAAGAGTATTGTAGATTACTTTATCACTGACCTCAACCCAGAGACTCTCAGAGCGTTCACAGTCAGCCCATGAACACCCCTATCAGATCACAGCAAAATAACAGTCTACCTGAACAGAGCAATACACAATCATGAGGCATCAAAGCCAAAGGAACTGCACAATATTAAGAAATGCTATAGATGGAATGAAAGTGGTATAGAAACCTACCAAAAACAACAAATGCAATCCCTTTTAGACAATTTCCTGGACAAAACATTTCTCTGTAATAGTGAAGGTGTAAACTTTGCATTAGAAAGCCTAAACAGTATTTTTGACCTTTCAGCCTCCCTATCAAATCTAAAAATACCAAGCAGACAACATATGAAAATGAACAATGACAATGGTTTGATGAAGAATTCAAAAACCTAAGAAAGAAATTGAGAAATCTACTGTATCCAACCAAAAACGCAGAGTCTTTGCCTTCACTATGGTGAATCAATAAAACTATACAGAACTACACTACAAAAAACTAAGGAACAGCACGTCAGAGATCAGCTCAATGTAATTGAAGAATCTAAACACTTCTGGGAAAATTGGAACACACTAAAAAAACAACCACACGAAGAGTTATCTGTCCAAAACGGAGCTGTGTGGATAAACCACTTCTCCGGTCTTGATGGTTCTAAAACAAAGAACAAACAGAAAAAAACATCAGTAATTAGAAATCTGAGAATGAGCTTTTAAAGACTATCAGAACTCACTGAATTCTCCAATTACATTGAATGAACTTCAGGACAAAATACAAATCCTCCATCCCAAAAAGGCCTGTGATGTTGAAGGTATCCTACATGAAATTATAAAATATACAGAACACAAATTCCAATTGGCTATACTCTTTAACATCATCCTCAGCTCTGGCATCTTCCCCAATATTTGGAACCAAGGTGGAGACAGATTTGACCCCAATAACTACCCTGGGATATGCGTCAACAGCAACCTTGGGAATTCCTAGGTAGTTAACCTACTGTTCCCCGGGGGGCCGTCATTGTAAAAAATGACTTGTTGTTAACTAACTTGCCTGGTTAAATACAAAAAATTGTCAACCGAGGCAAAGTCTTCTCATGCTTTGTTGACTTCAAAAAAGCTTTTGACTCAATTTGGCATTAGGATCTGCTATACAAATTGATGGCAAGTGGTGTTGCGGGAGAAAAATACAGTACGACATTACTGTATTACATGTACACAAACAACAAGTGTGAGGTTAAAATGGGCAAAAAAGACACACATTTCTTTCTACAGGGCCGTGGGTTGAGACAGGGATGCAGCTTAATCCCCACCCTCTTCAACATATATATCAATGAATTGGCAAGGTCAGTAGAACAGTCTGCAGCACCCGACCTCACCCAACTAGAATCTGAAGTCAAATGTCTACTGTTTGCTGATTATCTGGTACTTCTGTCCCCAACCAAGGAGGGCCTACAGCAGCACCTAGATCTTCTGCACAGATTCTGTCAGACCTGGGCCCTGACAGTAAATCTCAGTAAGGCAAAAGTAATGGTGTTCCAAAACATTTGATCTAGACACAGGTGCCATAGAGCACAAAAAAAACTATACATACCTCTGCCTAAACATCAAAGCCACAGGCAACTTCCATAAAGTTGTGAATGATCTGAGAGACAAGGCAAGAAGGGCCTTCTATGACATCAAAAACATTGATATACTAATTAGGATCAGGCTAAAAATACAATCATTGCCCTTTATGGTAGTGAGGTCTGGGGACCGGTCACCAACCAAGATTTCACAAAATGGGAAAAACACAAAATTGAGACTGCATGCATTCTGCAAAAATATCCTCCCTGTACAGCGTAAAACACCAAATAATGCATGCAGAGCAGAATTAAGCTAATAACCGCTAATTATCAAAATCCAGAAAAGAGCAGTTAAATTCTACAACCACCTAAAAGGAAGCGATTCCCAAACCTTCCATAACACAGCCATCACCTACAGAGAGATGAACCTGGAGAAGAGTCCCCTAAGCAAGTCCCCTGGTCCTGGGGCTCTGTTGACAAACACAAAACAACCCCACAGAGCCCCAGGACAGCAACACAATTAGCAGTGGCAATTTTAGCATGTATATCTTGGTGGGGCAAAAAAAAGGTGTGATGCATGCCAGCAAGGCCACAACACAACACTAAAAAATACATGAATTGCACTATAACGGTGAAAAACGGTGCCCACAAACTGTTTGGGCCTACATAAACCTGTCCCAACAACAGAGTCCCAACACCTTACCACTGTTACACCTGGCTTTCAGCGGAGCCCTGTCTGGCAGCGAAACAGTTAATTCAGCCTCATTTACTGCCTTTTAAAAAACATAGCAGATATGGCTGACTTGTACAAACTATGGCATAAGGGGACGACGAGCGGATAACAGGCAATCCTTAATTTCGATTAAGACATTAATGAGCGAGCAAAGACGGACATAGTCAATATAACTATTTATTCAACACTTTTGAAAAGTGCAGCGACAGAGTTCAGAACAAGGCACTGAGCTAGGCTGAAACACCTGCTTTTTGAGATGCCTTACTCAAGAAAACAAAAAAGAGACCACGTGTGTATGCAGCTTTATTAACTGAATGATAAACAGTTGAAGTTGGAAGTTTACATACACTTAGGTTGGAGTCAATATAACTTGTGCCTTTAAACACCTTGGAATATTCCAGAAAATTATGTCATGGCTTTAGAAGCTTCTGATAGGCTAATTAACATAATTTCAGTCAATTGGTGGTATACCTGTGGATGTATTTCAAGGCCTACCTTCAAAATCAGTGCCTCTTTGCTTGACATCATGGGAAAATCAAAAGAAATCAGCCAAGACCTCAGAAATTAAATTGTAGACCTCCACAAGATGAAAGGTACCACTTTCATCTGTACAAACAATAGTATGCAAGTATAAACACCATGGGACCACGTAGCCATCATACCGCTCATGAAGGAGACCCATTCTGTCTCCTAGAAATGAACGTACTTTGGTGCGAAAAGTGCAAATCAGTCCCAGAACAACAGCAAAGGACCTTGGGAAGATGCTGGGGGAAACCGGTACAAAAGTATCTATATCCACAGTAAAACGAGTCCTATATCGACATAACCTGAAAGTCCGTTCAGCAAGGAAGAAGCCACTGCTCCAAAACCGGCATAAAACAGCCAGACTACGGTTTGCAACTGGACATGGGGACTGTTTGGCTATAATGACCATAGTTATGTTTGGAGGAAAAAGGGGGAGGCTTGCAAGCCGAAGAACACGATCCCATCCGTGAAGCACGGGGGTGTCAGCTTGCTGTGGGGGTGCTTTGCTGCAGGAGGGACTGGTGCACTTCACAAAATAGATGGAATCATGAGGCAGGAAAATGATGTGGATATATTGAAGCAACATCTCAAGATATCAGTCAGAAAGTTAAAGCTTGGTGGCAAATGGGTCTTTCAAATGGACAATGACCCCAAGCAGACTCCCAAAGTTGTGGCAAAATTGCTTAAGGACAACAAACCCAATGCCATCACAAAGCCCTGACCTCCATCCTATAGAAAATTTGTGGGCAGAACTGAAAAAGCATGTGAAGCAAGGAGGCCTACAAACCTGACTAAAAAAAAAGAAAATCACCCAACTTATTGTGGAAGGCTACCCAAAATGTTTGACCCAAGTTAAACTATTTTAAGGCAATGCTACCAAATACTAATTGAGTCTATGTAAACTTCTGACCCATTGGGAATGTGATGAAAGCTGAAATAAATCATTCTCTCTACTATTATTCTGACATTTCACATTCTTAAAATAAAAGTGGTGATCCTAACTGAACTAAGACAGGGAATTGTTTGTAGGATTAAATGTCAGTTATTTTGAAAAACTGAGTTTAAATGTATTTGGCTAAGGTGTATTTAAACTTCCGACTTCAGCTGTATATTTTTTTTTTACATTGTTTGCAAACTGATATGTAACACGTATTAATGCCAAAATAACATGCAAATCAGGCATTCCCAAACAAATATATATATTTTTGTATATATACTACCGGTCAAAAGTTTTAGAACACCTACTCATTCAAGGGTTTTTCTTTATTTTTACTATTGTCTACATTGTAGAATAATAGTGAAGACATCAAAACTATGAAATAACACATATGGAATCATGTAGTAACCAACAAAGTGTAAAACAAATCAAAATATGATTTATATTTTAGATTCTTCAAAGTTGCCACCCTTTGCCTTGATGACAGCTTTGCACACTCTTGGCATTCTCTCAACCAGCTTCATGAGGTAGTCACCTGGAAAGCATTTCAGTTAACAGCTGTGCCTTTTTTTAAAGTTAATTTGTGGAATATCTTTCCTTCTTAATGCGTTTGAGCCAATCAGTTGTGTTGTGACAAGGTAGGAGAGGTATACAGAAGATAGCCGTATTTAGTAAAAGACCAAGTCCATATTATGGAAAAAAACTGCTCAAAAAAGCAAAGAGAAATAAGCAAGAAAAATAAGCAAGATATAACAGTCCATCATTACATTGAGACATGAAGGTCAGTCAATACGGAAAATTTCTAAAACTTTAAAAGTTTCTTCAAGTGCATTCGCAATAACCATCAAGCGCTATGATGAACCTGGCTCTCATGAACCTCTGCCACATGAATGGAAGACCCATTTTTTTCTTGCTAAGAATGTGGGTCTCAAAACAGAAAGACAGGTCGCCACTGACAGTTAGACCCAACCAAATCATGAGAAAACAAAAAGATTCTTACTTGAGACATAGGAAAAAATTAATAAAAAAACAGAGCAAACTAGAATGCTATTTGACCCTAAACAGAGAGTACACAACGGCAGAGTACCTGACCACTGTGATTGACCCGAACTTAAGGAAAGCTTTGACTATGTACAGACTCAGTGAGCATGAACTTGCTATTGAGAAAGGTCTCCGTAGGCAGATCTGTCTCTCAAGAGAAGACAGGCTACAGCTGTATGTGCACACTGCCCACAAAATGAGGTGGAAACTGAGCTGCACTTGTTAACCTCCTGCCAAATGTATGACCATATTAGAGAAACATATTCCCGTCAGACTACACAGACCCACAAAGAATTCGAAAAAAACAAATACAATTTTGATAAACTCCCATATCTATTGGGTGAAATACCACAGTGTGCCATCATAGCAGCAAGATTTGTGACCTGTTGCCACAAGAAAAGGTCAACCAGTGAAGAACAAACACCACTGTAAATACAACCCATATTTATTTATTTTCCATTTTGTACTTTCACTATTTGCACATCTTTGCAACACCGTATATAGACATAATATGACATTTGAAATGTCTTTATTCTTTTGGAACTTGTATGAGTGTAATTTTTTTAACATTTTGTTTATCCATTTGACTTGCTTTGGCAATGTAAACATATGTTTCCCATGCCAATAAAGCCAATTTAATTTAATTGAGAGAGCGAGAGAGAGAGATTGGAGTTCTGCCATTCTAGAGAGAGAGCGAGAGACTCACACTTTCTCGCTCTCTCTCTCTGGCCCAGGGCCTACCCAAGGAGAAGAGGCTAGCCAAGGAGGTTCCTGCTCCAACCAACACAAACATTGTATAATGAAACACAAAGAGAGAAGACATGAACCAGCAGCAGGCAGAGAGAGAGCTTATCTCCCAATTTTCTCCATCCTTCTTTTTCTCTATAATCCCCTCCCTCCCTCTCTCTCTCTCTCTACCCTCCCCTCTCTCTTTGTTGACAGAACCTTAATTGGGGAAGGGTGTGTGTGTGCATACCTGTGTGGGGTCTAAGCAGTTTCCTTGTTTGTGAATGTGTGTGTGAATGTGTGTGTGTGTTTGTGTGTGTGTGTAGCAAGTGCATGTGTGTGTTTTTAATAGTTATTTTCATCAAATAACCAACAATGGCCAACATGCACATTCCCTCAATGTGCAACGGTGCATCAGCAAAACCTTCAGCTGATCCAAACGATTCAACTTCAAACACAAACACGCACACACAGACAGCCGGTGGCGTGACCCCGGTGGCGTTTACAGGGCTGAACCCATACAGGCCACAGGGCCAGAGAATCACCACACGCCATGCAGCCTGTTAACTCTTTCACTACCAATCACAAGAATGAACTGAAATGACCATTTACCTGCTCAATATCTTTTGTTCTTGCTCTGGGAAGAGAGTGAATGCACTCACCCATACATACACACATACACACACACACACACACACACACACACACACACACACACACACACACACACACACACACACACACACACACACACACACACACACACACACACACACACACACCCTTGAGGAAAGCTTGGCAGTGTCATGCCTGATATAATGATAAGAGGGAGTGTGAGAGAATGTCAGTAGGGAGCAAAGCATGCTGGGTGATCTAAGGTTCATTACTAACTGACGTGAGAGACCTGTCTCTCTGAAGGACAATACGGCAACAGAGAGACACGGGAGTGCGTGTGTGCGTGTGTGCGTGTGTGCGTGTGTGCGTGTGCGCGTGTGTGCGTGTGTGTGTGTGTGTGTGTGTGTCTCTCTACGTGTGTGCATGTATGTATGGGTGAGTGCATGCAGGATTCTGTGTGTGTGTTGTATGTGGGTTTTTTTCAGAATGAACACACGCATGAACATCCTCAAAGAAACAGCTTCATCGTGCAATAGTTTATCCTCAGGTTTGTCTGTGCAATAAGTGTGAGTGTGTGTGAGTGTTAGAGAGTGTATATATGCATTCATCCATGTGTGTGTGTGTGTGTGTGTGTGTGTGTGTGTGTGTGTGTGTGTGTGTGTGTGTGTGTGTGTGTGTGTGTGTGTGTGTGTGTGTGTGTGTGTGTGTGTGTGTGTGTGTGTGTGTGTCACGCCCTGACCTTAGATATCTCTGTTTTTCTATATATTTTGGTTAGGTCAGGGTGTGACTTGGGTGGGCACTCTAGTTTTTGTATGTCTAGGGGTTTTGTATGTCATGGGGTTTTTGTATGTCTATGTTGGCCTGATATGGTTCCCAACCAGAGACAGCTGTTTATCGTTGTCTCTGATTGGGGATCATATTTAGGTAGTCATTTTCTTCATTTGTGTTGTAGGTTCTTGACTATGTTTAGTTGCCTGTCTGCCCTAAGTTGTATAACTTCACGTTTCGTTTGTTTGGTTGTTTGTTGTTTTGTTAGGTGAGTTTCAGTTTATTAAAATTATGTGAAACTCTACTCACGCTGCGCCTTGGTCTCATCACTATGACGAACGTGACAGAAGATCCCAACAACAATGGACCAAGCAGCGTGTTCAAGAGGAGCAGGGATCCTGGGCCGGGGAGAAAAGTGAGTGGAGGACATCCTGGACCTGGGAGGAGGTAATGGCAGGGGACAAGACCCTGCCATGGAAGCAGGCAGGGGCAGCGAAAGAGGAACGGCGACGATACGAGGGGACACGGCTAGCACGGAAGCCCGAGGGGCATCTCCCCCCCAAAAAATGGGGGGGGGGGGGGGCATGGGGAGATTGCCGGAGGTAGGGTTTAGACCTGAGCCAACTCCTTGTGCTTACCGTGGGGAGCGTGTGACTGGTCAGGCACCGTGTTATGCAGTGATGCGCACGGTGTGTCCAGTGCGCATTCATAGCCTGGTGCGCTCTCTTCCAGCTCCCCGCATTTGCCACGCTAGAGTGGGCATCCAGCCAGGACAGGTTGTGCCGGCTCAGCGCTCCTGGTCTCAGTACACCTCTTCGGACCAGGATATCCTGCGCCGGCTCTACGTACTGTATCGCCAGTACGCCTTCACAGCCCAGTGCGTCCTGTGCCAACGCCCCGCGCCCCGCCTTGCCCTGAGGTGTGTGTCATCAGCCCGGTGCCACCTGTACTGGTCCCTCTGTAACGGTTTTGAATTGATGTTATTATTTATAGGGGTGCCAGGTAGGTTGTGCCTACCAGAGAAAACATTGGTTTCTCCTTTTGGTTTGGGAGGCAATGAGTCCCATCTGGTCCGTCAAGTCTACACCAATACAAAGGACTTATGTAAACGTCAGGAGGGAAATAAACTTTTCATAAACCCTTAAAACATTGGAAAGAACTTCAAAAACAACTGTATTCTTTTGCTTGGGTTGTATAACCAAAATCAATGATTACACACACATATAATAATATAACACAATGAGTTCTGGTTCCTCCAGAAATGTCCCGTACTTCGGGCCTAAAAAGAGTCCAGCCCGGTAAAGAAGTTCAGGGAACTCAAGTGACCTTAGTCACGCAATGTTTGTCCGTTCATACAAGTGTAGCGTACACCCAGTATTAATCATACAATCAATATAACAATTATTTTACCACACAACTTTAAAGCGTATCAACTCTTACTAAGTCCTCAACTACAACTAACTTCCCAAATCATCACAGTATACATCACATCAAAACAAATGAAATACCGCATACAAAAAGGTTGTAGTAGCAGATCTCCAGCGGAGAAAGGCCACGAAGAAGGCCACTTGTCGTTCTTCGCATTCAATGATACTCAATTCCTAGCTGCAGACTAGTAATTAATATCAAAGACTTGTTCTTATTCTGTCGGTATCAATAGTCTAAGAGTTTAACCATGTGGTATGGTTAAAAGATTCAGCAATGGTCTACCACCTTCGTCCTCTCCTAATGGAGAAAAACATGGTCTGGTGATAATTTCTCAAAGTTGGGTTTTATTCGGAATTGCAGAAAAGGGCTGTCCCAGGACGCCTGACCCTAACTGGGCTCAGGTGCGGTCCTCTGATTTAGTTAACTTCAATCCCCTTTTTGAGTTTTCCTTCATTAAACAGTCCAACATCACATTGTAAATTTGTGTAAACAATATCATACTCACTCATTCATCTTATACAACAATTAGATGTAAACCTCATATCTGAGGCTATTATATAAACAGCGTTATGGTAATGTGGCCGCACCGTCTCCCATGAGCTTCCCCAAGTTGTAACAAACTTACCAGTTCATAGCTTGATTCTTCACCGATCTTCTATACTTTCTCGGGAACATGAAATTTGTCATGACAGTTTCACGTTTCGTTCGTTTGTTTGTTGTTTTGTTAGGTGAGTTTCAGTTTATAAAAATTATGTGGAACTCTATTCACGCTGCGCCTTGGTCTCATCATTATGACGAACGTGACTGTGTGTGTGTGTGTGTTACAGCCTGAATTTAAAATGGATTAAATTGAGATTATGCGTCACTGGCCTACACACAATTGTGTCAATGTGGAATGATGTTTTTAATTAATAATGAATATTGAAATATCTTGAGTCTATGTATTCAACCCTTTTGTTATAGCTAGCCTAAATAAGTTCCGGAGGAAAGAGTGGTTTAACAAGTCACATAAGTTGTATGGACTCACTATGGGGGGTATAATAGTGTTTAACATGATTTTTGAATGAGTACCTCATCTCTGTACCCCATGCATACAATTATCTGTAAGGTCCCTCAGTCGAGCAGTGAACTTCAAACAACCACAAAGACCAGGGAGTTTTTGAAGTGCCTCGCAAAGAAGGGCACCTATTGGTAGATTGGTAAAAAATGTAAAAGCAGAAATTGAATAGACCCAGTCACTATAAATATACAGGCGTCTTTCCTAACTCAGTGGCCAGAGAGAACGGAA